>NC_081407.1:63889221-64193017 GCF_030272615.1 Cryptomeria japonica | reverse complement strand
CCCATAATCTATTTTAAGCTAGAAAGTGGGCCTAACCCCATCCTTCTTCCCCTAATCTATTTTTAGCCAGAAAGAAGGCCAAACTCCATCCTTTTGCCCATAATCCATTTTGAGCCAGAAAGTGGGCCTAACCCCATCCTTCTGCCATAATCCAATTTGAGCCAGAAAGTGGGCCTAAGCCCATCTTTTTGCCCATAATCAATTTTGAGTCAGAAAGTGGGCCTAACCCCATCTTGTTGCTGCTAAGCCATTTGGAGCCAAAAATTGGTCCTAACCTCATCTTGTTGCACATAAGTATGCTCAAGTCCGTCTTAAATAAGAATGATATCCAACAAATTGATTTCTTTCTCTTTCCAATGCCGTTCAACTGTTTGGCTAGTTTGCATTAACTATCATATGTCCCCCAGGCTGGCAAGAACGATGCTTTGATACCATTTGTAATGTCCCTTGTTGAGATCTTATTCTATTTTGTCCTAGAATTCCCAACAAGGTATGAAGTATATTTAGGAAATGCAAATTGCCCACTTTAAATCTTGATATAGATCCTTACTATTATCAAGTCTATTGGCTTCCTCTCTTTATTAATTTTGAAATCAATTATAAAATTTAATGCTTCCGTGAATGGATTGATTGATGCTATTCTTGGTTTGATGATCCTTGGGTTGATACCTTTCTTCTTCATAAATGTCATTCTTCTCTGCTAAAGGGTTATGTCTTTTGAAGTGGCCTCCTTTCTTTCCAAGAATGGTGCCTCTTCCATTTTCATAGTCACCTCTTAACTAATTGTTCTTTAATAACTCTTACTGCAACCCCTTCATAATTGTTGCTTTCATGGTTACATCTGCTACCTTATCTTTCACTTTAAAGGCCAACTTATCAGCACAAGTGAATTTAAGTAATTGTAACTAAAAATTAATTTTAATTATATGGTCTATTTAGATTCATTATAACTAAGTTATATATGGGCCACAACTTTTCCAATTGGAAGTGCCTACGAAATGTATATTTTATACAACTTTGGGTCTAATTACCAAAAAAATTAAAAATTAAAAAAACATGATGTTTCAACAATTCCTACTCTTATAAATAATATTTTTTTTGAAATGTAAAAATACCCTTTTATAGATCTATAATAGAATATTCCAAAATATATATCTTTTAATATTTTAATTAGTTTTAATATTTAATATTTCATTTTTATTGGAAGCAGGTTATCCACACTAAAATATAAGGTTGATTATCTTGTCAAGGAAAAATAATAAAATTTATTTAAAATTTTTGAAAAAAATATGATGCAGCAGAGAAAAGAATCTATGTAAAGATGATATAATTCTTTTCTAATTTGGATAAATAATTAAGAAAAAAGGTGGTGGAAATTGGAAAGAGTTATATTTTAGCACACGTAACTTTTCAAATTTATTGAAAAATATATATTTATAAAAAATAGTAAAAAATATATCCATGCACTAAAGTTTCAAGTTATCAATATACATAAAAAAAAATGAAGAAAAAAAGGTAAAATTTACAAAATAAAGTGTGTCGGTTTGTGTAACTTCAATTTCAACATTTTATCAACAACTAAATTATAGTGTTTACTTTATAAAAAACTACATTTAAATATTTTTTTAAATTTTTGTTAAAATTACAAGCATAAAATAGAAAAAAGATTATAGATTTTATTAGTTTACATCATTTCAAAATTCAAAACATATATTTCAGTTTCTATTGATTTAATTTAAAAAGTTGAATCAACATTGACCATTTCCTTTATAAAAGTGTGACACGGCTTTGTACTTTTACCTACTTTTGATTACAAATTAAATGTTCCTTCCTCTTTTTTTTTGCCTCATTTATAATTGAATTCTTCCTCCCTCTTATATCTTCAAGTGAGGAGGAGTCATACCTCTTCATCATGTCTCCCTTTTGTAATGGTCACAGGCTTCATAATCATCACCTTTTGAAAGAGACGACCTTTTTTAATTATTACCTTTCGAAAGAGTCACAACCCTTCATTATTTCTGCCTTTTTGAGAGAATCATTTCCTTATTTCTTCCCATTCTTCCTTCTTCCATTTCCCTTTCCTTAATTCCTATGTTGTATTCTTTTTTTCCTTTCCTCCTTGTCCTCTTTCAAATGAACTCTTCTTGTTTTTATATCTTGTGTTTGAGAGAGTCACAACTCTTCATAGCATGCCTCTTGACTTTTCATTAAACTTAATTAACTTGTAATTATAGTATAGTATATTTTATTATTTATTTATTTATATTTTAATTTAATTATTATTATTTATTATTAAATCCTATTTCAAAAAAGGGACATGACAACCCAAGGCCTTACTCCCAAACAATATTAAGATTGATGACAAAGAATGAACTCTAGAGGAAGTAGTAGTGTTTCTCTTGTAGATAGTCATGGACTCTTGGACACAAATACTTAGGTAAAGGAAAAAAACACTACATAGAAGTAATGTCAGATAAATATTTAAAGTTTCAAGATGCCTAGAGATATTTGAGGACTTTATCAATCATATTGCTAAAGAACACATAACCATTTAGGAATGTACACTTATTTATCTATTTGGAACCTCAAAATATCTTCCCTTAAAGGTTCATGGAGTGCCAAATGGACGTCAAGGGTATTACAAACACATATGGGCAGATCTATGAAGGATTTTAATGAAAGGGATCGACCCATCAATAGAATAAGAGAAAATAGTTTTTTTCCAACAAGCCTGCTTCAACCACTTCCAATTTCCTAGCAGAAATGGTAGAGCTTGTCCATGGAATTTATCATAGGATTACCCTAGGTGTAAAGTAGGGAATATATTAATATTTTGGTTTATAGATTAATGAAGTACACATATTTTATTAATATTTCTTTGTCTTTTAAGCCACCTCAAGTAGCAAACATATTATTCAAGGAAATATTCAAAATACATGGCTTGCCTAAGATATTATCAGTGATAGTAGCAACATATTTTTAATTTATTTTTGGCAACAATCATTTTAATTGATAAGTATAAATTTTACACTCTGTGTCAACTACCATCCCCAAAATGATGAACAAATAAAGACATTGAATAAGGAGATTGAGGATTACTTGAGGAAATATGTTTTAGACTAACAAATTGCATTGATCAAATGGTTGCACATTGTTGAGTACTAGTGTAATACCTCACCACACATGTCCATTGGGATGAACCTTATAAATCTCTACATGGTTATAATTCACTCTCTTTTCTATTGATCTACAACTTCAAGATAGAGAGGTGCGAGCAATAAGTGACTTGACGGGTCATAGTCAAGAGATATTGAGGGGAACTAAAGGATTATTCGTAACAAACACATAACCAACAAAAGACTCATGTAGATGGGAAGATAATATAGAGGTCCTTTGACATGGGAGATTTTGTTTTCTTAATATTGAAAACACATAAATAGACTTCTATTAAGGGTGAAAATAAAAAGCTCAAACCTTGATACTATGGACCATACAAAACTGTGAAGTTGATAAAAGTGGCCTATGAGTTGGAATTCCCACATAATAATAGGATTCATAATATTTTTCATGTGTATTGTTTCAATAAATTCTCGATTCAATACATTATACCCTCATAGGAGTTGCCACCCTTAGAGACAATGAGAGTAAGTTGACTTTTATCCCAGAAGACATGATCTAGAGACCCATATCAAAAATTTGAGGAAAATGAGCGTGAAGTATCTAGTTAGGTGGAGAAACATACCAATCACATATGCCATGTGGGAAGGGTTTGACATTCTCAAGCATCCTAATTTTCATTCATTGAGAACAAGCAATCTTAGGGATGGAGGACTTGTCATGCCCATTTTTGAAAGTCAAGGATCAAAGCTATTGTTTGACCCATGCCAAGGGCTTGTTATTGGTTGAGGGTTAGGAGTTTTGATGAATGTGTACCAAGGGTTCATCAAATGGTGGGGACTAGGGATGTGACTTGATGTTTGGACAAGAACAAGTTATGGTCAAGGATTGGGAGTGTGGCTAAACGCATGCTCGAGAACCAACAACAATTAGGGATTAGGGTTCAACCCATTGCACATGTCAAATAAACATAGATGACAAGAATATTTGTAAGGCATGTAATGCTAACATATGATATAATTTTAGTATTCAAATTTGGGCTTTGATGTCATTTGAGGGTTTGGCTAACTAGTTAAATCTTTAGTTGGGTTGCATATGAAGCTAGGAAATACTTTAGTTGTAATTTTTAGGAAATGCTATTTATCTTGTATACATTATATGTTCAAATAATCTTTAGTAGAAAAACCAAACCAGATTTCAACTACTGCAAAATAACCCATTGATTGCTAGAATCAAAGGACAAGAATCATTTGGTTCTTTGGAGGAAATCTCAATTAGGGATTGCATTGGAGCGCAACAATTTATTGTGAAGTCTAATATGAGAATTATAGTTTCATATTTGTAATTATTCTTATTGATATTGTCTTGATTGTCATAATAGTTCACTATCATAGAGATCTTTTTCAAATCAATACAATTTATTGTTGGAATTTGTGTCATTTAGTGCAAATTCATATATTGACTAGTAAGTTTAATTTGTTCTTTTGATTAAAAATAATTTTTTGTTGCTACATATTATTTGTTTGTTGCAAATGTGTTGTTTTCTTTAGAAATATAAAAAGGAACATTTAATTCAATAGCAGGCATCAATGATTTGAGCAATCTGACATATTCATAGAACATTCTACACTAGTGTCAACAAAGTACAAGTCTTACACCAATGGTATTATTTTAAAAAAATTAAAAGGTTTTTTGGTGCATTCAAAATTGATGATCGGTTGACCATCAAGCAGCACATAACCTTTCCACTGCTGCCACTCTGCACACTTACATTGTAATTTGTCCTTGGTCACATCAACAACCAATAGTCAGCCCCTAGAGGTCCTTTTTGGCCCCTGAAGCCATGATTGGGCTGATTTTTTTAAATCAACATATCTTTTACTTTAGTATTATACTTTTTCAAATGAGACATCATTGGCAATTAGGTTTTATGTGCTTTTTAGTGGTATAGGTCTCGTAATTAAATTATGTTATTAGCACATTTTATTTTATGTTCAAGTCAAATCCCCCATTTGGAATTTTGAACTCATAACTTTTTCCTATATCTCCAATTTTCATGATTCTTTAGGTATTGGAAATGTATTAAGGTCTTTTGTTTTATTAATGCACTTTTTTCAAATTAAACCCTCCGTATATTTTACTCTTTTTTTTGCAAATATCACATTATGATTTATAACTTGGACATCCTAACACTTGGAATGGTTTTAGATTTTTGGGGGGATTCATTTTTAGTATTCAACATATTTCAGAGTTTTAAATTGTTGTTTAAGGTTATTCTATTTGTAATTTTGGAGATTTATCTTGGTCATTATGGATTTTTCACTTTATGTTTCCCTTCCAAATATTGCTAGTAAAAAAATTACTTTTAATTAAAAAAATGATCATGTCCTAAGAGTAATTTCTTTCCATATTGATTTTAACATTTGGAATGTCATTGGACACACTAAATTCTCTCATGCTCTTTAGACTAAAGTTTGGTAAATATATGGAGATTGTGATACATAGTTGTTCACTAGTGATCCTATTTCATATTGCCTTGTACCTCTTAATGTTTTAGATAACATACGATATGATTAGGATGAAAGGAAGCTAAGGTAGTGAAACAACTTCCTACACTAATCTTGAGAGAAGGGAAATGAAAAATGTTCCATATATTTACAACAAATACAAAAATTTAACATAAATAAACATAAAGAAAATCATACCATGACACAATAGTTTACATGGGGAAAACTCTTTTGGGATTAAAACACCACACTCCAAAAGTTACCCAATATATTATTCATGAATCACAAAGATTACAATATACTTATAGAGAAAGATTCCCACAAGAGTATCACCAACTTGAGATATGGAGGAAAGTGAAAAGTTATCAAACTCTTAGAATACATTGCAATGCATAGTTGTAATAGAATTCCATCATAAAATACTATTTCCTTCTAGGAAAAAAGCCAACATAATTTCTAGCTTCAAATTTGTGGCCTAATGATAAACGATCAATATTTACAATGATAAATCATATATAAAATGTGGCTTTCGAGAGCATTTCCCCCAAACCCCCACTAAGGTGCACGTAGCCATCGGACCCCCCAATGGGAAGATAATCTCGTCAAACCTCATAGGGGGTATCATTCCCTAACCCCCACTCCCCAATGCTAACCTATCAAAATTTACCTTTTGTTATTGGAACGTTGAGACACCATTTTCTTAACATATGATATTATTTAGGAGTTTGATACTCTGGAGAGATTTGAATCATCAAATAATGATGAAGATGAGGTTCAATCACATTACCTTTCTCATTTTGTAGAAATAGTTGTCAAGCCATCACCTTCATTGATTCCTTATGTAGAATCATTGATGGAGGCTTCCACAATTCTTGCTCAACAAGACCATCATAGTCTTTAATTTTAACTTAATGGGATAAGCATTTGGTAGGTATATCTAATTTATCTATGAGTCTCATATTATATATTTGGAGGACACATTTGTGTGGTTATCACTCCTCTTCAATGACATTCCTAGAACATATATTGTTAAACCATCATTATCATTCAAGATTATTCTACATCAATTGCCACTCAATCCTAGTTTGTCACCTTCTTTATTGAATCAAGATGTACCTAATTTGATTGTGGCATCATCTTCCATGGATATGGTGATACACAAGAATATTTTAGTGACATCATAATACATCTTCATCCTGTCAATTTTTATCTATAATGGAAAGTGTTTGTACATGTGTTTTGTTTCTTCCCAACGATATGAATGTTATTTGTAGGAATTGGATCATGTTTTTTCTTCACAAATTTATCTTTTATATAGAATTTAATCATGATGAGTCATCATTATCAATTATTTCATTACTTATAAATGTTTTTTTCTTGCATTCTCTCTTTTGTAGAGGGGTTTTTCCAATTGTGTTTTTCCCCTTTAGTCTATATGTGGG
Organism: Cryptomeria japonica; assembly: GCF_030272615.1. Lineage (NCBI taxonomy): Eukaryota > Viridiplantae > Streptophyta > Pinopsida > Cupressales > Cupressaceae > Cryptomeria > Cryptomeria japonica. The sequence goes on along the minus strand of NC_081407.1, from coordinate 64,185,951 downwards.
AGATAATTTATAAATGGGTTCCTAACATGGCTTAGTAGTTAGGACCCATCCATGCATCCTTTCATAATATATGAATTTTTTCATTTGTCCACCTCTCCCTAAGTTACACCTAAGATGAGTTCTTTGTATGAATTAGGTGTTTTACTTAAGTAGTTCACCTAGTAGATATTATTCACAATTTAAGTTTACGTGGGTCTTAGGAATATGTCTAGGAGTCTTAGTTGTCATTAGATCTTATCTTATCTTATCTTATCTTATCTTATTTCATTTACTTCCTATGTATTAGGCCATTTAATATTTGTTGTCTCATGTCCTATATTAATATACTTGTGTGAGACCCCCCTTCAGGTACATTTTACTTTATTAAATTTTAATTGTGATAAATTTTTATGGGTTGACTTATGTACCATTGGTGTTTATGTGATGACTTATGGACTAGTAGTGTTTATGTGTTGACTTATGGACCATTAATGTTTATATGTTAAGATATGGACCATTTGATTTCATGTTATGGATATTTGATTCCCTTATATATTAGGGTTATTATCTTACAATTCTTAGTTGATGATCACATGAGTTGTATCATGACACTATATTACAAATAGACTAGTGACATGGATTATCTTTATTTGTTTTGCATTGTTTAGAGATATGCAGTCTATCATATTACATTTTGATGAGATTTCTAGTTAATATGTGATGATACTAGAATAGAGATTTCATATGTTTTTATTGAGATATATGTTGTGTTTAGCTACATGTCACTAATATGATGTACTGAAACCTTCTTCTAAGTGCGCAGGTTATGCCAATAGGTATTAGGGAATGAGGTGCAAACCAAATTATGTATATCTAAGTTGAACTGATTCTAACCCACATGGAAGGTTTGGGACCTTATATATTATATAATGTACATTTTTATTTGTGTAATTGTGTTAATGTGATGTAAATATTTTATTTCATATGATTTATGATTTTTTTAATCTTGTGTTTTCTTAGGAGTTTCTTGAGTAGCAAACCACCCCTTGGAAATGGAAAATGATCCCTAGGTCATATTGGTATGGGTTAGGGGTGTTTTGGAGGCCCTAGTAATTGATTTTTTATGACTTTTGACCCTTCAAAAATTTAAATTATTTTCTTATACGGGTTTGAGGTAGTTGGGATGGATAAGATTCCATCCCAACCTCCTCTCTCCCAAGAAGTGGGAGGAAATCCAATATTTGGCTAAGTGGAGAGTTGAAGGACATGTGTAAGGGGGAGAGAGTAAGGGATAGCTACGTGGGTGTCTAAGGAATGAGGGAAGTGGTTTCTCTCCTACCCTCCATCTTGGAGGTTAGATGGAAAGAGATTGTGACATGTATCACCATCGCCTTCCATAGGAGCTCTCTACTCTCATTCTATAAAAGAATAGATGAAAAAGGGGAGGGGATTTTTTGGGCAAAAAAGAAAAAGAAAATTTTAGGAGGGAGTTTTGGAAGAAGGCAAAGGAAGAGGAGCAAGGAAGTGGAAAGGAGAATTTTAGCAAGGCAAAAAGTAGAAGACACTACCATGCAAGTGGATCTAACCCTTGTATTTCACATATTCTTGTTTATGTTAAATGTAAATGGGTAGAAATTTTTCATATTGTGTGCTTGGAGTTTTGGGGATAATGTATTGTAATTTCTTTTAGTTTATGGTAGTTTCATTTTATGTGTTTATCTTGTCATGTAAGAGTGATCTCTTTCCCACTTGGGATTTGGAGACCCTCTTTGTATAGGGAAGGTGGGCGTGGCATTCTTATGGTATAAAGGGTATGAGTACCTGAGATTTTATATTATGAGATATGAGTATTCCCTATTTTGATGTGGAGATGGAGATTGGGTGATTTTGGGTGGAGATGATTATGTATACTTTAGCGTGTTTGTGAATTTTCTAGGAGGATCAATATTCCATCAATTAAGATGTGCCCAAATCTTTTCCCCAAGAGAAAAATCCTAATATTTCTTATAATGAATGGGTGTGATGTGACTAGACGTGTGATTTGTTATGTTTGTTCTAACACTTCAACCGGTTCGCCAATCAGACACCTGGTTCAAAAATTATGGCCTCTAGAAGTTGGGTCTCCTAAAATACGAAACATAAAAACAATTTGGACACATAAATGAGCTGTAAAGGGGAGTTACATGTGTATACACCTAAAAATGGTCTGAGGATAATTAATTAAATAAGCAATTATTTAATTAATCCCCCTTCCCAATTTAATTAAATTCATTAGCAATTTGATTAAATTCCCCCATTCATCTACTTATAAATAAATCTAAGGATTTATTCATTAAGTTCATTTCAATAGTCCCCTTTGATTAATTAATCTAAATTAATCAATCCTCCCCCATTTAATTCATTCTTCTAATCCCCTAATTAATTAAAACAAATCAATTTATGAGTTTGTTGAAAGTTAATTAGCCTTTTCCTATTATTTGAATTTTTAAATTCAAATTCCCCACATGCCTCCAAACTTATAACTACCTAACCTAACCACCCCCTAACCTAACCCATTCCACCTAATCTTGGGTTTAACTAACCACATACTAACCTCCTTATCCTAACCTCCTATGGGTTGGATATTCTCCCCTTGAGACACAAGAAAATCAAGAGCGTTATGAATTCCTGGTGGAAGAGTTGTTTTACCTTGCTCATAATTGTCCTGATTCCCAAACTATCTGTCACCTTATTGGGAATGATTCCTCCCTCAATGGTCAAACTTATACATACCTAAAAGATCATATACTCCCTCCTGACTTGTCAAATAACCAAAAGAGAAATTTTATTCGCCAATCTTCCCATTATACTCTTGTTGTGGATACCCTTTTTAAACGAGATCTCGACAGTACTCTTTTAAGATGTCTCGAGCAAGAAGAATATGAGAAGGTCTTAAATGAAGTCTATAATGGAATTTGTGGAACTCATTCAAGTGGTCTTACCCTTTCAAAAAAATGCATATGCTTGGGCTATTATTGGCCAACTATGGAACGAGATTCTTTTAAGATAACTAAAACATGCAAACAATGTCAGATCCATGGGAATTTAATTCATGCACCAACACAATAACTTCATGCTTTGGCAACCTCTTGTCCTTTCTGCCAATCAGGTCTTGATCTAGTAGGAAAGATAAACCCTCCTTCACCTAATGGTCACAAATTCATCCTCGTAGCTACAAAATATTTTACAAAATGGATTGAGGCAATACCTCTCAAAAATATCACAGGAAAACAAATTGTTGCATTTATCCTGAACTACATCATATGTCGCTATGGCATACCCATGACCATTATCACTGATAATAGGCAACCACTCAAGAATCAAGATGTACAAGAGTTATGTGAGAAATTCAAGATCCAACATAGATTCTCCACACCCTACCATCCACAAGGGCATGGGCAAGCAAAAGCATCAAACAAAACAATTTTGAAAATCCTCAAAAAAATAGTGAATGATGCTGGCAGAGATTGGCATATTCAATTGAATCCTACTCTATGGGCCTACCATACCAGTATTCGCACACCAATAGGCGCCACACCTTTCTCTCTTGTCTATGGATTAGAAGCAATACTGCTAATAGAAGTAGAGATACCTTCTCTACGAGTATCAGTAGAAGGCCTTATCCCAAATGAAGAACAACGAATATCTTGACTACAAGAGTTAGAATTGATCCATGAACAACGACAAAATGCCTTTCATCATTTAAAGATATATCAACAAAGAATGTGCCGAAGTTATAATCACAAGGTCAAACCAAGAGACTTTCAAGTTGGAGAACTAGTACTAAACGAAAATCCATGCAACTAGGCAGATCGAAAAAAGAAAGGGAAGTTTGAACCAAACTGGTTAGGTCTGTTGTGGTCACAATAGTATTTGGGTCAGGAGCCTATCAGCTATCAATGCCAGATAGGGATCAGCTCGAGGAACCCATCAATAGCATGCATCTGAAGAATTTTTATGTCTGAAAAAGCAGAAAAATCCAAAAACAGTGGAAAAGCAGAAAAATCAAAAATAGGGGAAAAGCATAAAATACAAAAACAACGAAAATAGAGAAAAAAATCAAATATGAGAAAAAGTGCAATAAAAACATATGGTGAAAACCTGGCAACAAGCGTTATCTGTCAGTTAGCTCTTCCATCTATTAGTTCATGCATCCTTCTGCTTGCATTCATTTCCATCAATGTTGTTCATATCCATAATAAAGCCTTTGTCCATATGTGAGCATCGCGGGTGATTTCTCACCATGGTTGGATCATTGTATTTACCATAATAAATTTTGTTTCTACACTAGGGGTAAAATCCTATACCTAGCTGGGGGCAAAATTTTCGATCATTTTGAGCTTAATCAAACAGGTAGAACAATAGTTAGACAACGCTTGTCAAGCGAAAACTAAGACACATCCAAAGTTGAACACAAGATCAATTGTCAACCATCAACTATCACATGTTAGTCTAAGCACATCACACACATATCAATAGATGATATCTTTTGACTAATGATTTTAACACTTTGGTTCAACTTATATATCTTGATTTTCACTATCATGATTTCTGAGTGACTCCAGGATGTCTTTGACTAGAGGAACAAGGAAGGAACATGATATTTTCTTGTCTGTTGTCTGCAAATTAATCATTAATATGTGCAAATTTATCTCAGGACATGATCATTGGAGTATCATCAAAGACATTTTCGATTTGCATATAGAAATGGTTAATACTACCTGTTTTACGCAAGTAACACTTAGGTCATCATGGTTCAATTATAGCTCGATGCTTGTGCTAACTTGCAATATCAAAATCCAAGAAAGTAGTGCTTAGGTCATCATGGTTCAATTATACCATCGATGTTTGCACTCACTTCCCACATTTTAAAAAGCTCAATGATGACACAAAGCAATAACCCAGTGACTGGTCTGATAACAACATTGCATTTCATTTGCATTTGCATTTGCATTTTAGCTTGCATTTCATTCTTGCATAGGATCACAAAAGCTCATCTTATCCAAGGCCAAATCTATCGCAAGAATCATCAATGTATCATCATAGGTGTATACACAATCAGAATGATGACTCATTTCTCTCCAAATGTTGTCGACCCAAAGTGAATCTTATGCTACTCCCTCAATGTGCCAACATTAGCACATCTGAATTTTCCTACAACGGGATATCAACAAAATGTCAGTTATTTATCCAATCAATCTTATCAATTCTATCAATCCATCTCATATGATTCATTCTATCATGTCTTAAACAGGATGTATCTTTCTTGGAACCAGACGTTTTGATCAAGTCTTATACAGGATATATCATTCCTGAAACTGGAGGCTTTGATCATCTTTGTCTTATACAGGAGGTGTCATTCCTAAAACCATACTTGATCTCAATCTCATCAATCTAATCAATCTTATCAATTCAATCAAACTCTATCAATCATCACATCAAGAACCACATCACAGTGATCGAAGAACTCGCACTTTCATCAATCAACGTTGCAGAAATCAAATCATTTCTAATCAGGAAATCAATTTTGCAAAGATCCAAACACTCCAAAGGTCAATTATCTCAATTGATCTCCCAAGGGGGCATCATCATATCGTAGTTTATCAATCAATGGCTGGGGCATCCTATCGAACCAATATCACATCAACATAATTAAATTGAGATTATTCTTTGAATCAACACGTCATCACACCTCGCTTCAAAGAGGGGAAAAATGTATACACCTAAAAATGGTTTGAGGATAATTAATTAAATAAGCAATTATTTAATTAATCCCCCTTCTCAATTTAATCGAATTCATTTGAAATTTGATTAAATTCCCCCATTCATTTACTTATAATTAAATCTAAGGATTTATTCATTAAGTTCATTTCAATAGTCCCCTTTGATTAATTAATCCAAATTAATTAATCATCCCACATTTAATTCATTCTTCTAATCCCCTAATTAATTAAAACACATAAATTTATGAGTTTGTTGAAAGTTAAGTAGCCTTTTCCTATTGTTTGAATTTTTAAATTCAAATTCCCCACATGCCTCCTAACTTATAACTACCTAACCTTACCACCCCCTAACCTAACCCATTCCACCTAATCTTGGGTTTAACTAACCCCATCCTAACCTCCTTATCCTAACCTCCTATGGGTTGGATATTCTCCCATTGAGACACATGGCACTTATGCCACATGTCTCTTCCCTTGGACACTTGCCCTCTTGTGAGAAATATTCCTTGAAACATGTTAACATGGAGATGACAAGTGTCCCTCCCTCCAACCTCTTCTCCAACCTCCTCCAATTTGACTCTTGATATCTTTAGATTCAATCTTGACCGTTGATTCCTACCATCTCAACCCTGGCCTTGGAAATCCTATAAATATCCCCCATTCTGGAGCACAAAGGATCCCATCTCAAGCATTTTTATTATAGGCATATCATTTCTAGCATTCTAGTTTAGCATTGTTATCATTTATTGCATCTTCGATCTATCTTAATTTGATCATCTTCTAGCGTAACTGCTTAATCATATAGCATAATCAATCTCTCATATAGCTTAATTTCATCATCATTTAGCATAATCGATGCATATCATTAGCATAATTATCTTCTTGGGTCAATCTAGCTTAATCATGCATTCATCTAGCTTGCACATCATATCATTTTAAATCCTTTGTCTTGGTGTAGTCATGTCACTGGGATTGTTCATCTAAATTTGAGAGCAAATCCACACTCGCATCTCTTAAGAGGTGATAGGTCTCTTTGCCATGGTTTATGTTTCATTTGATTTCAATTTGCTAACCATGCTTGTAATGATCTATTGAGTGTTTGTATTGCATTTGCAGGTACCCTACTTCACACGCACGACAACATGTGTTGGTGTGTGTATTGACACATCATAGGTCATATTATATTAGTGATAAGATAGGTTCCACTCTTTGGTGTTTTTAACCCATGGTTTTGTAATACCATTTGATGGTTTCATGTATTGTATCTCCTATTTATTAGGTGTGTGGGATGGAGGTTGTGTAGGAGTCTTATAGCTATTAAGTTGCCTCTAGAGCTATGTTGGTGATACTCCTAAAAGAAGCTTTCTTAGAAAGTATATTGTGATTTGTGGTTGATTTTTGAATAACATAATAGGCGGCTTTTGGAGTGTAGGTTTTCTTCTCTCGAAAGGGTTTTTCCCACGTAAATCAAGGTATTGTGCTATGCATATTATTTATGTTTATTTTTGTTAAGTTTTTGTAATTATTGTAAATATATATAATTTTTTTCCATTAGCCTCCTTTGAAGATTAGTGTAGGAAGTTGTTTCTCAACCTTAAATTCCTTACAAGAGGTATCAGAGCTTGATCACCTTCGATTTCAATTGTGGGTTGTTGGGTTTTCTGAACTAATCCAAATTTGAGTGGGAACTTGTGCAAACAATGCTTTTGATCTTGTTGCAAGAATTTTCAGATGGCAAGTTTGTCAGGGAAAATACAGGTGGAGAATTTTTTAGGAAGTGATTTGGAGATGTGGAAGTTGAAGATTGAGTTCTAATATATTGAGTTCTATGGGATGTTGTTGATGCAAATGTCTCAAGACCTACAGATCCTACTGCAACTACTTATTATGATGTTATGGACCATAAAGCCAAGGATGTATTTGATTGTTCTTAGTAGACTATTCTAATCAATGTCCATGAAGAGACCTCTACAAAGAAGCTATGGGAATAAGCTTGGTGGGATGTATCAAGCCAATTTTTTTATTAAATCAAATTTTCTTAAGGAAGATATTGTATTCCTTGAGAATGGAAGAGCACAGACTGATTATAGATCTCCTAGAAGAATTTAATATGTTGGTGTCTCAATTAGTATCTGTTGGTTGAGATGGATGAGGATGAGAAAGGTCAAACCTTGCTTTGTGTTTTTCCTGATTCGTACTTTTGTTATTTTGAAGTTGAAAGATGTGGTGGGTGTCGATTGGTGAAGAGATGTGGAGGAAAGTATCCATTAGTTTGAAGGAATCCCTAACTATTTAGAGAAGACCCAAGGGAAAAGGCAAGAAGATATAGAATCATGATAAATCCAAGTCTAGAGGGTGATCCAAATCTTCTAGAAAGTACAAAGTCATTTGCTAGAATTGTGATAAATCAAGACAATTTCGTAAGGATTGCAAATGATTCTGATTTTTAGTTTGAGAAGGAAGATGGTGATGCATTCATTGTATCTTTGGCCACTCATGAAGGCAATTAAGCATGGTTAATTGACTCATGTGCATATTTTCATATGACTTCCAATAGAGATTGGTTTTTTGAATATGATGAATTTAATGGAGGTAAAGTGTACTTAATTGATGATTTTCATTTAGATATAGTTGGTAGTGGTAAAGTTAGAATCATATTTCTTGATGGTAGAGTAAATAGGATTAGTGGCATGTTGCATATTATTGAACTTAAAAAAAATTGTTATCTATGAGGAAACTGATAGATATGGATGTGTAAATAGTATTTTGAGATGTAGGGTGTAAAATGGTTAGAGGTGCTATGATAAATGCTAAAGGTGTCAAATGTGGCACATTGTATAAGATAGAAGCATACATTGTTGATTGTAATAAAAATTTCGCGAAAATAAATTTTTTGGATACTTCGTTGGAAGATGTGAGGTTTTCACCTTCAGTAGATGGACATGGATTTTGGGTAGGTGAGGGTGATCTTTCTTTTGAAACAAAGTTACCTACAAAGAAGACTATGTTATGGCACTAGAGGCTTGGCCACATTGGAGAAAAGGGTCTAAGGACCATGAAAAATTAAAAACTTGTTGAATGTTTGAATGGTTGTAATCATGAATTTTATTTATGTGAGCATTGCATTTATGGAAAACAAAACCATGTTTATTTTTACTTGAGTTCTCATTAATCTTGTGGTGCATTGGATTTTTTTCATTCTAATGTGTTTGGTCCTGTAGATGTTCTTTCCATAGGAAAATCCACATATTATGTTTCATTTATTCATGATTTTAGTAGAAGGACATGGGTATATTTTCTAAAGAGTAACTCTAAATTTTCCAGTCTATTTAAATAATTTAAAACAATAGTTGAGTTGTAGACTAGAAAAAAAAAATTCTGGAGTGATAATGGCAGTAAATTTTCTCTAATGATTTTGATAGATTCTATAAAGACTATGGTATTCATAAATAGAACACAACTCTATATCTCCGTAGTAAAATGGAGTTGCAAAAAGAATGAACAAAACACTAATGTAGAAGGCTAGGAGTATGTTGACTGGTGGTGGTCTAGAACAAAATATTTGGGCTGAAGTTGTTGCTATTGCTTGGTATCTGATTAACATGCCTCCTACATCAACTTTTATAGATAAAACACCTATGGAGGCATGGTCAAGTCATAAGCCTTAATCAAGAAATCTTAGAGTTTTTGGTTGCAAAGCATATGCACATGCGCCAAAGGAGAAGCAAACAAAGTTGGAGAACAAGGTTGTGAAATGTATCTTCATCATATACAATAATGGTGTGAAAGGATACAATATTTGGGACCCTACTAAACATAAGGTAATACGTAGTAGAAGTGTTATTTTTAGAGAAACTAAGACTTCTTTTGTTATATTGTAGCTAGAATAGACTAAACAAGAAGATGTGATTCAATTTCCTTCTATGCCTAAAAGAGTTGAATCAAGACCTCTAGATATGCAACAAGTTGAGGAGAGCTCATCTAGCTTTGAATATTTAGAAGAGCGGGAAGAACCTTCAGCTCAACTTGTTTTAAGTTCTACAAGACATAAAAAAAATACCTAAAAGGTATTCACCTGATGATTGTAGATGTATTTTTTTCTTTTAATACTAAGATGGATGAACCTAGATTTGTAGAAGAGGCTTTAGGTATGAATGACGTTGAATCCTAGAAAATTGTTATGGGTGAAGAAATGAAAGCTTTGAAAAAAATGATACATCGACTCTTGTACCATTACCTGAAGGACAAAAACATGTTGGTTGTAAATGGGTGTTCAAGAAAAAGATTGGTTTAGATGGAGGTATTGAGAAGTATAAAGCAAGGTTGGTTGTAATAGGCTACTCTCATGATCAGGGTTTTGATTATGGTGAGTTATTTTCTCCTGTTGCTTTTCTATTGTTGTTGCTTATCATTTATAGGTTGAGAAAATGGATGTGAAAACTCCTTTCCTTCATGGGGATTTGGAGGAGGATATTTATATAGCATATACAAAGAACTATGTGGTAAAAGGTATAAGTAATTTGGTTTGTACATTTAAGAAATTTTTGTATGGCCTCAAATAGAGTCTTAAGATGTGGTACAAAGATACATGTGTGTTGAGTTTGGGATTTGCGCATTTTAAATTATATCATTGCATTTATTATAAAATTGATAGTGTTTTTTTCCTTTACAATGCATTCTATGTTGCTGATATGTTATTCATTGGTAAAGGGAAAGGTATAATTTTAGAACTCAAGTCTCAACTTGTTGCTAAATTTGAAATTTAAGATCTTGGTGCAATGAAACACATTCTTGGGATGGAAATTAGAAGAGATAGAGTGAACATAAAGCTATGGGTAGGATAGTAAGTATGTGAATTCAATTTTACTGAGGTTCAACATGCACAATTGTAGACCATTATGTATTCCCTTTATAGTTGGAACAAAATTATTTATTTCAAATTGTCCTACATCCCTATCAGAGATAAAAGACATGAGAAGAGTGTCTTACCATAGTGCAATTGGAAGTTTTATGTATGCTATGGTCTATAGTTGAACGGGCATTGCCCAAGCAGTGGAAGTTATTTCCTGATATATGTCTCATCTTGGTAGAGTTCATTGTGATGCAGTTAAAAGAGTCTTCAGGTATTTGAAGGGTACCTCAAAGTATTCTTTGTGCTATCATGGTAATTTTATAGGAGACAATATTTCCCTATATATTCATGGTTATGCGTATTCATACTGGGCATGTGATGTTGATAGTAGAAGATCCACTAGTGCTTATATGTTTACTTTATTTAGCAGTGCAATCAACTGAATGAGTAAGTGATAGGTTGTGGCTGTTTTATCCACTACTGAAATAGAGTATATGACATCTACTCATGCTTGTAAAGAAGCCATTTGTCTTAAGAGGTTGTGTTTAGATATTGGAATAAAAAAAGGTGTAGTGACAGTTAAAGTGTTATTTGCCTAGCTAAGAACCTGTCATTTCATGCCCAAACCAAACACATTGATGTTTAGTATCATTTTGTCAGAGATATGGTTGAGGATGGTAGGGTGAATTTGTTTAAGGTAGAGACTTTGATGAATGTTGCAAATTTAAACTAATGTTCTGAGCATAGATGAGTATAGATGGCATTTGGAGTCTATGGGGCTTATGGCCCCTAGCAATTAAATTATTGTGTAGATGCTCCCTTTTCTCTTGAAAGGTCTTCAACAAGTGGGAGAATGTTATAAAAATGGCATCTCAACCTTGCATTTACATAATGTTACTATTTTTAGTAAGTTTTCATTTGAGCACAAATTAGTTTAAAATTTTATCCAAAGCTTTGAGTTGGCTAGATAAGCATGCCAATATTTTTTTGCTGCAAGATCATGTTTATGTTTGAAGATATTAAAGTTCTCATTTTTTACGCTTGTGAATGAAAGTTTTTAAGTCAATTCTGAGGGCCTTAGAGGCTTCAGAACGACCCAAAAGTGTTAGTAGGCATAGCTAGTTATAGATTGATAGAGCACGTCACAAGCTTTTAGCCTTCAAACAGTTCATCAATTGGACACTCAGTTCAAAAGTTATGGCCTCTGAAAGTCGGATCTTCTAAAATAGGAAATATAAAAACATGTTGGACACATAAATGAGCCATAAAAGGGAGTTACACATGTTGGTCTATGTATTAACACACCATAGGTCATCTTGTAATGGAGATAAGATGGGCATCACTCTTGTGTGGTTTATCCCATAGTTTTGTAATACCATTTAAAAATTTCATGTATTGAATCTCCTATGTATTAGGTGCATGAGATGGAGATTGTGTGTAAGAGTCTTATAGCTATTGAGTTGCCTCTGGATCTCTGTTGATGATACTCCTAAAAGAAACTTTCTCTGCCAGTATACTGTAATATGTTGTTGATTTATGAATAATATATTGGATGGCTTTTGGAGTGTAGCGTTTTGTCCCAAAAGGGTTTTTCCCACGTAAATCATTGTGTTGTGGTATGCATGTTACTTATATGTTTATTTTTGTTAAGTTTATATACCTGTTGTAAAGATCTATAAAAGTTTTTTCATTAGCCTCCTCTCAAGATTAGTGTAATAAGTTGTTTCGTGATCTTAACTTCCTTACAATGATACATGCTACTCCCATAGAAGTGTCTCTAGGTAAGACACTTGATATCAACAATGAGTGGACAACAATTTAATGTGCTAACTTGATATAGGATTTATATATCCAATATTAGATAGTGAATGGGTATCACCCCTTATTATTGTGCCAAAGAAAATAGGAAAGTGACAAGTGTGTAGATTATAGGGAACTAAATACAATAAGGAAAAATTGCTTTTCATTGCCCTTTATTGATCAAGTCTTGGATTCATTGGCTAGAAAAAAGGTATTTCTCCTTTTTAGATGGATGTAGTGGATATGACCAGATCAAAATAGCACTCGAAGATCAAGACAAGACTACCTTCACATTTTCATGGGGGACATATGCCTATTCGCTGCTTTCATTTGGAATATGCAACACACTAGCTACATCTCAGAGAGTCATCTTGAGCATATTCTCAGACTTTGCTCATGATACCATGGAGATCTATATGGACGATTTCACAACCTATAGTAATAATTATGAGGAGGCAATTAGAAAATATAGAAAAGGTACTTCATAGGTGTCAGGATAACAACTTCTCTCTTAGCCATGAAAAGTGTTTTATGATGATAAAAGAGGGAATTGTGAGTAGACATTTCATCTCACACAATGGAATCCAAGTTGATCCAAGGAAAATTTGTATCATCTCATAGCTTCTAGTGCCACAAAAACAAATAAATTTCAAAATCTTCCTTGGCCATGTTGGATAATATAAGCGCTTCTTTAAAGACTTCAATAAGATTGTTGCACCTCTATTCATATTTCTTACAAAAGAGGTAGAATCTGATTAGACTACAAGCTGCCAACAAGTCTTTGAATCACTTAAGTCTTCTCTCACAAAAGCACCAATACTAAGATAACCTAATTGGACTCTTCCTTTTCACATACATATGGATGCCTTTGAATTTGCAGTTGGAGCACTCCTAGGTCAAAAGGAAGGTAATATTGAGTATGCTATATATTATATTAGTAAGAACTTTTAAGGTACTAAGGTCAATTATACAGTTATAGAGAAAGAGATGCTTGATTTCATTTATGTTATAAATAAATTTATACTATATCAATGGTTACCCTATTTTCATTCACATTGATCATGCAACTATACACTATTTGATGAATAAACTAGTGGTAAGTGGAAGGCCTCTCATATGGCTACTCTTACTAGAACACTTTCATATCACAATTGTTAACAAGCCTAGAGGGTAATGTTGTAGAGATTTTATTTAGATATTGACAACCTCAACAGATGATCTAGTGGTGGATGATTCTTTACTAGATGAAAATCTCTTTTCCTTGTCAGTATATATTTCATGGTATGTTGATATTTCTAATTACTTTTTTTGTAGATCAAACACCTCCAAATGTATCACCCCAAGAGAAAAAGAAATTGGTGTACCATGATTATTCTTATTCCTGGATAGTTGGGTACCTATTTTATAACGGGCTTGACAATGTCATGCATAGATGCCTTAGAGAAGATGAGACATTTGATGTTCTTAAAGCAAGGCATGGTGAGCCATGTTGAGGCCATTTTTAGCCAAAAGGATAGCTATCAAGATACTTAATGTAGACTATTATTGGCCTACTATACATAGAGATGTTATCCAACATACAAGGAGATGTGATTGTTTTCAAAGGATGGGTAGACCTACAAGTGATGAAATGCCACTTCAACCTCAACTAGCATTTGCACCATTTGACAAGTGGGGGATGCATTTTGTTGGACCAATTGAACCTACATCTGATAACAAAGCTTACATCCTCATCTACACTGATTACCTAACCAAATGGGTGTATGTCAAGGCCTTGAATACTATCACGGATATCAAAGTTGCATGCTTCCTGTATAGTGAGATATTTACAAGGTATGGTGTTCCTTGTGAAATGGTAACTGATCAAGATCCAAATTTTACTTCTGATTTGATAACACAACTAGTCAAATAATTTGAAATAAGACATAAGAGATCCACCCCCTATCATCCATAATTAAAGGGTCGGGTAGAGGTTACCAATAGAGAATTGGAAGGGAGTCTAACTAAGACTATCCAAATACATAGGAAATATTAGGTTGTCAAACTATTTGAAGTAGTTTGGGCATATAGAACAACATGGAAGACAACCACATGGTTCACACCCTATGAGCTTGTTTATGGGAAGAAGGCAGTCCTTCCAATTGAGTTTGAATATAATAAATTAAGGACAACAATGGAGTTAGGTATGAATCTTGACCAAGCTCAAAAGGATTAGTTGCATCAATTGAATAAATTTGATGAGATACAAATGAAAGCAATGCAATTTACTAAGATTATCCACAAATAGAGGAGTAAATGACATGATCAATATATCAAAATACAAGATTTTAAGGAAGGATATTGGGCATTATTATATGATTCAAGGTACAAGGACCACAAGGTAAAACTTAAAACATGTTGTTTAGTGCCCCCACCATCGAACCAGTCCATTTCATATTGGTGCTCAATGGACATAGGCTAAAGTTGTATAAGAAGCTTGTGAATAAAGATGATTTTTTACTCAATCTACACCAACAATTCACACCACCATCTCAATCACTCCACCCACTTCTCCATTTCTTTCCACTCTATTTACCTCCTCTAATGCAACTATTCCACAAGCACCAATGGTAGAAGAGAATCACTTAATGATTGCTAATTAACCTTTTGGTTCACTCACAACCATTGCATCTGAATAAATTGTCAACTAAAATCACATCCACACACTACAAATATTTTTAGTTCCTGTCGACAGGCAGGATACTAACGCATCCATTGGATGCGTTTTGTTAGTTCAGGGGACCAATCGTTTTAAAATATTTTTTGGGCTCTTCTCGTATTTTCTAATGTTTTCTATTTTAATAGAATTAATAATTAAAATGAAATTATTTTTTGCTTTTATCATTGAGTGTTGCCGCTAATTTTATTTTTTTCCCAAAAAAACTAATTTCAAAATAGTGATAGTTTTATTATGTGGATATGCAATAATTTTGCGAGGCCTACCATTTACAGGACAATTAGATTTAATTTACAATAAATGTCGTGTCTCGAATGTTCAGCGATAAAGGCAATATCCTATCCTCAGGCAGTTTCTCGAATGTTCAGGGGTAAAAAAATAGAAAGATAAATATTTTCCCAGTTTTAACTTCATCAAGATCATTTCATTTGCATTTCGCATTATTTGGCACTCATTGCCAGGATTCAAATGAAAATGTATCATTTTTTCCCAAGTGCAAAATGGTGATTTCTGGTCACAGACCAGTGGTTTATTTTTTGTCTAAGCTTTTGGGTTGGTTCTAT
This sequence comes from Cryptomeria japonica, assembly GCF_030272615.1. NCBI lineage: Eukaryota > Viridiplantae > Streptophyta > Pinopsida > Cupressales > Cupressaceae > Cryptomeria > Cryptomeria japonica. Next base: position 64,170,279 of record NC_081407.1, on the reverse strand, counting down.
GATCAAGGGTTTGATTTAAGACCAGTATTTTGAGGTGAGTTGTTGGATTTATTTTAGTCGTGTGTAGGTGATTTGTTGGATTTGTTGCTTTCAAATTTAGGCAAGCTAACTGTGGATATGTTGACAAGATCATAAATAACCAAATTGAATTGGTTGTTGTTAGAGCATGCTTGTAGGGCTCACACTTTTGTCTCTCATCAAAGGCTACCTATGTCTAATTGACTGCCCAGGTTTTTACAAAATGTCTGCTATGAGTTTTCTAATATTCACAGCTGGTTCTCCATCCAAGGCCTACATATGTAGCATCCAAATTCTCATATAGGGGCTGGTAATTTGTTTGAAAATAAAATCTTCAAAATTTGATTCCTTGAATCGACAGACTAATAAAATAATATGAATGATTACCTTTCATTTAAAGAAATTATAAATGATTCAGTTTTACCCCTTGTAGCAAGTCTATACATCAAGTAATGCGTAGCCATTAATGCAAAGTTTTCGTCATGGCAAGTTGTGACTTGCATGTTTAGGTCCACCAATTTTCAAATATTGCGATAATGCATGCATTGGCTTTCATATGGCATCTACAGGTTAGCATAGAATGAAATATGTGATGACCATCTTGTTGATTCTTTGTATGTTATTTTTTCCTTTCCATCCAATAATTCTAACTATAGCTTAATTCTGATTTTTGTAGTTCTCCGTTTTCTATACTTTGAAGCATCTGCTTTCCATCACTTGTCCAGTCATTGTTTCTACTACTTATGTGTCTTTACTAGACTCCAATAAGGTTGGATGGATGATAAAAGGCTTGTTTAATACAAGCACAATGTGTATTTTGATTAAGATTGTCTTTTAGACATAAGGTTGTGAAACTGGACCAATGAAAAAATGGATTGCCTGTGTAACATGGAACCTTCCTTTTTGGTCACACTTTGTTTGATTAATGGAGATAAGTTGGAAGCAGGACTAGCTATGTTCCTTGGGTTCCCTGTTTTTAATTTTATCTATTTTATGATTGTTATTTATTCTTCAATAAGTGGACTTTGATTTCGTTCTGCTAAAACAACTCTGGTTAATTTGCTCCTTCCTTTTATCCACTAAGTTCATGAGCCAATCTCAATTGAGATTGTTTTTGTTGTGTACTTTTCATTTAGTATATCTATTACTCTCCAAGCTTTAGGTTTTCTGTGGAAGGGAAACATTTCATCACAATATGCTGGTACCATATAACCAATATCTTTAGACTTCATTGATGCTTTTTATTTTTCTCTATGGTTGATTATCACATTTGGAAGTTGTAACTGAATGGTTTGGAAATTTGAGATATTGTTCTCAGAGAGAAAATTTATATTTTTCAATTTGGCACTCCACGTGGGGACCTTTTGTGAAGTAGTTATTTTTTCAAAATTCTTCTGGATCAGATTGCATTGTTTATCTACATTCTATTATTTGGGTCTCACCATTGGATTCATCATTAAGGAAAGTCTTAAAACTATAATTAGACCCAAAACTTCAAAACTTAAAGATAGGATGTAGTCTGAATTCTAACTTTTTTAATAAATTGAGATACTATGAACAAACTGGTCTCAAGAATCACCTTCACGGAAAGGTAGCTCCTCGCTTATTGCCTAAACTTTTAGTATCTTAAGATTAGCCTGGTAGAAAGAATCTATACAACAAAAGTTGCTGAAACAAAGGTTGATTGATTCCAAATGATTTGTCTTATTTTTAAGAAATTAGAGAATTAAATCCTACTTTTTTATGTCCATCTATTTGTGCAAGCAATATTGACTTTTTCTAAACATCATGATATCTGGACAAGATTGCTTAACATAATGGAGGTTTCCAAATTCTGAACATCTTAATAGTTTATTCCACTTCAGTAAAATCAATATCACAAGATCACATTTCATTATCTGTAATATATACTTTTTTGAAGAAAAAGAACTTAAAAGTCTATAGTTCAATGCCACAATACAGGATCCATTAAAAATTATTACTAGAATAACAACAAAACAAACATCTCAAATGTAGATAACATCATTCTCAATTCCATTGGCCACCTGTATCTAAAACCCCATATGATGGGACTAGTTATCCAGAGTTTGAACTCAAACAAAATTCCCCCTGCACTTCAAAGCACATTGGCCATGCTAAATGAAAAATTGAGGGTACCTGGTATGCAAGACTAAGTTGTATTTGCATCAGCAGCATTTCGATTTAAGGTCAGGGTCAGCAACATTTTGATTCAAGGTCAGGGTCAGGTCTTCTCTTCTATCATGACCATCTCCACGCAATTCAGACCACTCTCCTCAACTGTCATTCTATAATGGATATTGGGTTTCAAAAATCTATTGCAGTTAACTCCATTTTTTCTGCACCCAACCTCTAATTCTATATAATTCTTGCGGTTAGAGGAGGAAGAACAAGGGATTACTCCATCCAAACGTACTTGACCGAAACACCGCTAATTTCGAGTGACACGAAAGCATCTTGATTGCATTGTATCCTATATATCAAATCAATTTGCAGCCTCCACGCCTCCAATAGTGAAGATTTCATTCTATATGATCAAGTATTAGGGTGCCAAATTCTGTTACCCAGGCTTGTGCATCTCATCATAGTAATGGAAGTGCGATTAGCTGCACCAAATAACAAGTGAGAGATGTCATGTTCAGAAATACAATTAACCCAACCAAACAGTTTGTTTTCCTTTCCTGCATTATTCATGTGTTTACAAAACTAGATCTAACATGTTATGGCTATGAAAAGGAAAAAACCACCAAATGTCAATACCTTTGAGTGCGTTAGTCAGTTAAACCTACGTTGCATAGCTCAAACACTGAAAATACAAATGCCAACCGGTTAAAACTCCACGTTTTTGGAGATCTAGTAGACACAGGTTAACTTCAAATTATAATATAAATTTTTTAATATTCTATTATATAAAAAAGTGTTGGAGATCTAGTAGACACAGAGGTTAACTTCAAATTATAATATAATTTTTTTCATATTTTATTAAATAAAAAAGTGTTTTTAACTGTCGAGAAAAAAAAAAACCGCTGCTACTATACTATGTAACAATTGAGTAAATTGATTACTCACAATTATTTTTCAAATTGATGTTTTTAATTAATATTTGAATTCTGATATTTCAATTTTGTATTTAATTTACTTACTTTAATTTTAAATTTAAATCTAAATTCCAAATTTATTTCAATTAATTATATAATAATTTAATAAAATAATTAATTATTATTCATGCTCCATGATTCTTCCAATTTGTTTTAAATAAAGTTTGTGCGTTTCATAATAAAAAATGTTGAAGGCAATTAAATTTTAGACCTTTGTTCTTTCATGAGTGTGGCAAGGATGCAATATTGGGAAAAAAATTAACCAAATGGTATAAAGCCCCATTCACAAAATAGCTTCTATTTATTTACCTTTGCGAGAAAATTCACTACATCAATCTAGTTGCATTTTTTTTCATAGCCGTCAAGATCAACATCTGCCTTCCCACCAATCCTCTACTTTTCCTTATTTCCTCTACCTCTTACATTTCTAACTCTCGGCAGGAACATGACGCTATGCGTCTCTTGTTTATTATGTTATTTTTCTTTTCTTTAGTAATACTCTAGGATACACAGTTGGGACCTAACATATTACATTGCCATTGAGACCTAATTATTAGTACGCATGCAACAACTGCAACTTTCTCAAGTAGTTTACATTTTTCTCCAGTTACATGCAACCACGTAGAACCTCATTATGCATGTAGCCATTAGTTCCTTCACATAAGTATGGACACTTTATCTTTCTATTCACTTGTGCATGCCTTCTACCGCCAAATTTTAATTTTTTAATGTAGCGTCACCACTTCATATTCAGACTACCACCATCTCCATCCTTTCCATCACATCAAATCCATCGATTGTATTTCTCTTGGTTTGCATATTTTCCACACAATTATTTGCCAGCTCACTATGCATACTATCAATTATTCAACAAACTTTATACATGTATGATCCACATTAAATTTCATTTATGACAGTATTGATTGACATGTCATTTATATATTATTATATCTAAATTTTGATCGACTGTACCTTTCCTTCCTCAACTTTTATTTGAGGACAAATTAATATCTTAAGTTGGGGGAGGATATCATCATCATTAATTTTTTTAGTAAGGGTATCATCATGATTATTTTTGTTTTGGTAGTTGTCATGATTGTTTTTGTTCTTAATTTGACCAAGGTTGAAATAATTTTTGTGATTCAATGGTGAAGTTTGATAAAACCTAGAAAATTCTATACCTTGGCTAACAGGGTAAACCAATTCTTGCATCATTGAGTAGAAGAAGGAACTATGGAACCAAGTGATTTGAGGGTTTCATGATGAAACTTGAGCTAACATATGAGCTAAAGATTGAGCTAAAAAATGGGCTAAATTGGAAAATAGAAAGTGTTGATAATGGAAAAATAATTCGTTTTATGGATTGTGGAAAAATAATTCATTTTATAGCGAGTGTTGTTAGAAGAAGAATATAGCTCAATTGTAGAAGTAGGTAGATGAATAAGTAGAACAAGGAATTAAGAGAAAGGTAGAATGGGGGGTGACCCTATCACAAGAGAGCCCACAAATCATACCCTATTGCTCGTAGATGCAGATTCTTTGTCATTTATTGAAAGGGCAAGTTGGGTACATTATTGTTTGCAACTAACATAATATAATGATGAGATGACAAAATAATTTGCAACAACCTTTCATAATAATAAATCCATTACCAAGAGACTAAGGGTTGATGCATCATAGGGTGACATTTTAGAAGTGAGTGGTCTCCCATGGTCTAGAGAGGAATTCCAACATCTCCAGATGTAGTGTCAATGAGAGTGGAATTTTTATAGCCTCATGAGACTTTTGACTCAACCTCTCAGAACACTCAACAGGTTTCTTTACCTCCACTCTAGAGAGAGGTAGCATCCTAAATTATTAGGTATCTCATCTATGATGGAAGGCAATCTTTTCTCTATACTTTACATTTTAAGTTGATGAGTCAAATCCATCATAATAGGTTAGTCAATGTGCCAAATTATTTCCATCATATGTTGACAACAATGGCCATTGAATACAAAAAGAAGAGGAAATCCTATTCCTTCTCCCATCATTTTATAATTGTTCTTTTAGTAGAAAGAAATTTGTCTTCTCAGTTTATGAATGCCAGTTGGTAGGAATTTAAAGAATGGGACAAGATTTTTAATTTGTATTTAAGAAATGTTCCAGGAAATGTAAGTGATAGGTTTGAAGGGCCTACAAGAATTGAGGTGGAAGGAGAATAAACAAGAGGAGTAGAAGAAACTTAAACCCTTGTAGGAGAACCATCAAGAGTTAATGAGGGTAATATAGAATCTCCTTTCTCACCTACCCAAAATTGTATAAGTCCAAGGGGAAAGAATTGGAACATGAAAGGTAATGATAGTGAACCAGAAGCTTCACTCACAACATTAGTAAAGGCACTTGCAGTCTTTGAAAAACGCCTATTTCATCCTCAAAACAAAGCCCTAAATCTTCTACTTCACCTAAAAAGAAGAAGAAAAAAAAAATCTGCCCCTTCTTCGACATTAAAACATAAGAAACAAAAGATTGAAGAAAAAACTAAAAAGCATGTGTCAAAGAGGTGGAGAGTTGTAAAAGAATCTAAGAAGGCATAAAAAAGAGGGTCTAAAAAGGGGAGATCTAAAGAAAAAATTGAAACCACAAAGGTTGAGAAGTAGTCTCAACATAAGAAACCAAAAGAAAAGGGGCTTCATGAGCCACAAAGATGAAAGAGACACTCTAATCATCTCTCAAAAAAGGGAACTTCATCTAAACAAGAACATCACAAACAAGATATTGTACATATTGATACTAATTGAAAGAGAGAATAATTTTTTAGGAATATTGAAACTATTAATGAGGTTGAAGGGATACTATACAAGGAACCCATTGGAGAAAATGAAAAAGTGGAGAAAGAACAATATGATTCTGATCATGCAACTGATGATGATTGTATACACCTAAAAATGGTCTGAAGATAATTAATTAAATAAGCAATTATTTAATTAATTCCCCTTCCCAATTTAATTGAATTCATTAGCAATTTTATTAAATCCCTTTCATCTACTTATTAATAAATCTAAGGATTTATTTAATAGGTTCATTTCAATGGTACCCTTTGATTAATTAATTCAAATTAATTAACCATCCCCCCATTTAAATCAATTCTTCTAATCCCCTAATTAATTAAAACAAATCAATTTATGAGTTGTTGAAAATTATTTAGTCTTTTTCTATTATTTGAATTTTTAAAATCAAATTACCCACATGCCTCCTAACATCTAACCACCTAACCTAACTACCCCCCTAACCTAACCCATTTCACCTAACCTTGGGTTTAACTAACCCTATCCTATCTTGCACATCCTAACCTCCTTATCCTAACCTCCTATGGTGTGGATATTCTCCCCTTGAGACACATGGCACTTTGACCACATGTCTCCTCTCTTGGACACTTGCCCTCTTATGAGAAAGGCTCCTTGACACTTGTCACCACAGAGATGACAAGTGTCCCTTCTTCCAACCTCTTCTCCAACCTCCTCTAATTTCACCCTTGATATCTTCAGACTCAATCTTCACCGTTGATTCTTGCCACCTCACCCCTGACCTTGGAAATGCTATAAATATCCCCCATTTTGGAGCACAAAGGATCCCATATTATTATCAATTTAGGAATTGTTACTATAGGCATATTCATTCTAGCATATCATTTGAGCATTGTTATTATAGGCAATTGCATCTTAGATCTAGTTTAATTTGATCATTTTCTAGAATAATTGTTGAATCATGTAGCTTAATCAATCTCTTTTCTAGCTTAATTGCATCATCATCATAGCTTAATCATGCATATCATTAGTTTAATTAGCCTCTTGGATCAATCTAGCATAATCAATCTCATCTAGCTTGCATATCATCATCATTTCAAATCCTCCGTCTAGATGTAGTCAAGTCAATGGGATTGCTTATCCAGATCTGAGAGCAAATCCACACTCGCATCTCTTAGTAGGCGATAGGATGCTTTGTCATGGTTTATCTTTCATTTTCTTTTAATTTGCTAACCATGCTTGTAATGATCTATTAAGTGTTTGTGTTGCAGCTGCAGGTACCATACTTCACATGCACGACATTTTGGCGCCCATCGTGGGGCCGAAAATCTCATTTTTGGCCTCTTAGCATCATCAAATTTTCAATCTCACGGGTTTCTAGCCGGGTCTGATTCCGAATCTCATACGAGTTCCTTTGCAGTATCGTACGAGTTTCTTTGTGTACTCGTACAAGAATGTGAGAATACTCATATGAGCAGGTGAGAATACTCGTACGAAATTTTGCTTCTGTGTTTTCAAAACAGATTACATTTTAGGGTTTTCATGCTTCAATTTGGCTATTACTAATTCTAACCCTGGTCTATTTGTGAATTTCCTAGCAGCCTAACTGGTTTTTGCAGGATGATTGTCGAAGATTACGCTTGTCAAAGCTTCATTTCATCAAAACAACATGACTACTAATGTATCTGTTTTGTAGGTTGCCTTCTTTAAGTTTTCTAGGCACTCATTTTGCTAATGGTAAATGAACATCTTGTTTTCTATGTTTGACAAGTTGTCTAAAAGGTAGGAGAGTCTGCTCTTGTCCATTTGGACAATCAGAAATCCCAACCCTTGAAGCACTTCTATGTTTGAGATTTGATTACCTTTAGCGGGCCTATCGTGGTGAGAAAAAGTAATCACCCTGTGAGAACGACCCAAGTGAGTACAACTAGACCTAAGCTTTCCGACTTACTCTAAAAAAAAGGCCTCTCGGGATTAAAGTCTCAGAGGATGGGATTATTTGAGTTTTCTCTTTTGAGATCTCTCTTATCATACATTTAGTAGGGCCTTGCGGTCTCAATCACACTTGCATGACTACTTCTTGTTTCGGTACCTTGTTGGGCTATAGGCCTCAATCGCGTTTGTGTGACTGCAAGGCGTAATTTCAAATGGAAACCTTTACTACGAACCCTAAGATAGAAGCTACCCGATTCACCTCCAAAAGGGGGATAATCTTTGTGCAAGAGAGATAGTAACTCTCCCAAGACACTTGCCATATTGTGCCCCCATTAGTGTTTGGAGTCGGATAATACGACATTGAGAATCCATTGTATGAGACTCAGCAGTTGTATTTTGATTAGCTATTGGGTGTGTACCTAAGTTTGTAAGCGAAGGTTTTCTCTCTCATCCAACTTCCTTAGCATTTAGAGTGATGTGCTTGAGGTCACTTATCATATCACGTGTTTGTTATGTCTTCATCCCTAAAACAAAAAATCAAACATCTAAAACTGGAAAAAGAAGCAAAACATCAAACTTCATTGATAAAAAATCTGTCCAAACAAAATTTTATCTTTGTTATGTCCTAAGTCATACGAGCTTTCTAGTTTGTCGTACAGAAAATCTAGTTTATCATCTGGTCCAGTGATAATTATCGTACGAGTCAATTTAACAGAGGATTTTGTGTTATCTTTTGTCGTTTGGTTCTTGTGAGAAAGCTTGTACGGTTTTATTCCTTTGTCATGCGAGATTTCTAGTTTATCGTATGGGCCTATCTAAATTGTCGTCCAGGGCTGTCTAAATTGTCGTACGATTTTTTGTCTCTATCGGTCCAGAGTTGTCTTCTTGCATGTCTTTTTCAGATCTGTCATGTTTGCTTGGTCAATTTATAGTGAGCATAAACACCTGATATCTATCATTCTATTCTTAGATTGTCATCTTGGTTCGCTTGGTCAAGTTATCATCTGTTAAATCGGATTCTAGAAATAGACACCTCAAAGATTTTCAAGTATTCACCTTCAACAAGTTCAAGATCTAAACATCTCAAAGTGCATATCACCCTCTTTGATAAATTGGTCACTCAAAACATAGTTTCTCATCAGGATCTATCATCTGCTATTACAAAACTATAACATTTGGTTAGGATAACCTTGTCCCACATCATAGGATATATCATTCCTATTGGACTTGGTTTTATCAAAATCATCATCATTGCACTCCAAAATCGAAGATCGAAAAACTTGCAAACTTTTAAACACTTGAATCATCTTTTTGTGTCATATCACTCTATCATATCTACATTGACGGTTGATCACTTATCAAAACAACCCTTAGACAATCGAATCCTTGCACAATATCCAACACACGTGTATGCCCATTTTAACTAGAGCGCAGAGATGAAAGATCGCAGAAATAGAAATCGAAACATTGGAAATAACTGAAGATTATAGAAACATGGAACCTGAATATGAAATACAAGAAGAAGGGGAAATAACATAACAACATCTCTGAGAAATCAAACAAGATCCTAAATTTGATAAATTTATGGCAAAAATATTAGAGGGAGAAAAAGAAAAATACTTCCTAATGTTAGCTAAATCTGGTGCTACACCCCCCCAAGATTTTGATGTGAGCAAATTAGCACAAAAGAGAAGTGACTCTTCCCCTAATAACGAACGACATGAGGATATTTTTGGTCTCAAAATTAATGACACATCAATTCCTAATAACACAAGAACTAATGAGGAAACTTCCATTCCCAAAAAGGATGACATAGAAATTTTCAACCATGTCAAATCTAATGAAGACACAAGAAGGGGTAGAGATGATACAAGAAGATATCAAGATCATACTAGAATGCACACTCATGGTTATACAAGAACAAATCATGTTGATAATCCTATCATAGCTCTTACACAACAAATACAAATGTTGCAAACACAAATTCAAGATTTGCAGAGAGGAACTATTAGAAGATACTCACTTCAAGAAATTTGTCTTTACCCCTTCGATAGAAATCTAAACATGATACCATTTCCTACAGGTTGTGAAACTCCTCGATATGATAAATATAATGGAAGCACTAATCCCCAGGATCATATACGAGAATTTTGCATGCTGAGTATGGAGTTTGCACATGAGGATACCTACCTGATGAAATTATTTCCAAAGAGCTTGAGTGGACTAGCTATGGAATGGTTCTCCAAACTTCCACCTAGAATAAGATCATTCACAGAATTGGTGGATAAGTTTGTTTCACAGTACTCTTACAACATTCAACATGAGGTAACAATGCTCGATTTATGTAACACTAAAAAAAAGAGTGAAGAACCTTTCATGATGTTTCTACAGAGATGGAGATGATTAGCTTCACGATATCCTCAAACGGTGCCCAAATACGAGAAGATAGACATATTCATTGACAACCTAAATGGACAAATGAGTTATCATCTAAAAATGCAATGCCATCAAAATTTTGAAAAGATGATTAATAATGGTATCAAAATGGAAGAAGCTATGGTAAAGAATGGTGAGTTGAAGCTATACAAAGAAGGCGTTAATCCTCTTAACAACAATGTTAGCAATAATAACAATGATAAGCCTAAATTTTGGAGTAGAAATCAAAATGTCGTCAACGATGGAATAGTGGATAACAACAATGTAAAACAAAAACAACCAATTTTCAATTTATCCACTCACTCAGCAGCAGCTCAACAAAACAACAGTCACCAAAAATCATCTTTCAACAATTTATTTCGAAGGAAATTTACAAACATTGGTGAACCACTTGGGTCGGCACTAAAGACACTTCTCACAAACCAATTGATTACTTTGCCAGAAGGAAGGAACTACGAACCTCAAGTGAAACCCTCTTGGTGGAACGATAACCATTATTGTGATTTCCATCAAAACAAGGGACATCACATAGATAATTGTCAGCGGTTGAAACATGTCATCCAAGATTTGATTAATAATGGAGTAATAACTGTGGATGGATATACGACAAATGAATCTCATACAACTTTTAAAACTCCACTTCCAAACTATGAGAAGGGTGAATCATCAACAACACATAATGGTAAGGGTAAAGCAAAGGTAAACTACACTCATACATATGATAATGTGGTAAATGTGATTGTAGTTAAAGAAAAGCAACATCAAGAACCTGCTCATGCTATCACAAGAAGAAAAGCTAAAGTTGTTTTTCTAGGTCCTACCACTAACATATCATCCACTACAAAACAATATAATCTAGTGGATCAATTATAGAAAATGCCCGCGCTAGAACTTTTAAAGCTTTCACCTACACACAAAGAAATTCTAGAAAGAGCATTAGTAGATACAACAGTGTCTAAAGTTCTTGATATAGATCAATTCCAAACCATGGTGGGACACCTCACAACCCCTCACTGCTTATCATTCACCGAAGAAGATGACATGTCCTTGCAACATCCCCATAATGCTCCCTTGCATATCGAAGTCCTCATTCATAAGACAGGAGTTAAATGTGTCCTAATAAATGGTAGAGTTGGCTTAAAAATTTGTTCATTAAGTCTTGTCTGTGCTCTAGGTTATTCAAAAGATGCAGTTGATCCCCAAAAAAAGATCACCATCAAAGCATATGATGAAGAAGAGTGATCCTCTTAAGTAATTGTGATGTTACCCATCAGAGTAGGACCTTTGCAGAAAGACACAGCATGCCAAGTTCTAGACTTGGACTTATCATACAACATACTCTTGGGAAGACCCTGGATACATGACATACAAGTTGTTCCATCCACATATCATCAGTGCCTAAAATTTCCCTATAATGGGCAGGAAATCATGATCTCAGCATATTCAAATCCATTTCAGTATTGTAGTAATCTCAAACCAGTTCAAGAGGTCATTGTTCCTCATAATAGGGAGGCATCCTCTTCGAACACACAATCCAAAGAAAAATCATTTGCCTCAATTTTTTCAAGTATGGAAAAACAAATGCAGCTAAGAGATCGAGGGAACGAAGAATATTCAATATCACAACTACCACTTTCTCCTAAGTACTATGGAAAACCATCAAACTCTAAAAAATAGCCAATTGTGAAACATCTTCCAATATTTGATGGAGCATTTGTGAGTGTTGGGACCTTATCAGAGGAAACATAAGACAAATATGTGTACTATAGTGGCTATACAAGGATGAAGAAGTCCAACAAAAGATCAACAATGTCCACATACGTATAGAAAAGTATGGAAAAGGATTTAACATTCTTCAAAAAATGGGCTACACTGGAACAGGTCCTATAGGAAAAAGAAACGAAGGTATCTCAAAAGCTATCCAACCTCACACTCAACAGGCTACAGAAAAAGCAGGCTTAGGGTAGGACAAGTTACTCTACCAGAAGACACATCGTCTAGCCAACAACAAGAAGAATATGAAAACAGACAAGAACAACTTGCAATTGAAAGGGAAGAAACATCTGCCAAGCAACAAGCACAAGCAAACATGAAATAGCAAAAGAAGCAAGCTTCAAATCAACAGGAAAAATAAACTAAAATCACCTCCCAAACAACATTAACTCTCAATCAAAACAATCACGAACCTAGTACTAATCAAGGAGAGATCATATCAAGGTTGAAAGAACTCAATCTCAGTCCAAAAGAGGTTGAATATGAAAGAAGAAAAGATATAGCAAGAATAATAGAAGAAACAAATCAAACACTATATGAAAAAATCTGTAGATTGCAAGTTGCAAGTGAGAAAGATTCTAATGAATGGGAATGGGATTCCTATCACTCCAAAGAATCAGTTGAATAAAATTGCTTTGAAGAAGAAGTTGGAGTCAATGTAGTTCGCACATATATAGGGAAAATGTTAGGAACTATCCCACTTGAATTAGAATCACATTCGACAGACTTGGAATTAATTGAGGATGATCAGGAGCTCCTTGTGTGAGGTCATTCTGATGAGTGTGTTATTCTAGACATTGACTTACATATCAAAAACTTTGACACATCTATCATGACCCTTGATACCCTCGAAACATCTCAACCTGATGACCCCCTACCTCTAATCCACCCTGAACTTATTGATTGGAAAAATGAAAGACATACTGTCATTGATACCTTTCCTAATGACCATGTCATATCTGTATATCTTAATGCAATCGAACCCGCAACAACTTTCACTAGGAATTTCAACAACGCATCTTCCAGTCAAGTGGGTGCCAAATCTCCCAATCGCAAAAAGAAAAATAAAGAAAACAATATCAAGTCTAATGCTAAAAAACATTTCTTGGCAACATTAGATCAGGAAAAAGTAAAAAGAAAGGATGCTTCTAATGGTGAAAACCTCCTCGAGGTGACAGAAGATGGGAGATTTGACACTTTACCTGCACACTATCAAGAAAGGTCATCCATTTTGATCGAACCAACAGAGGCAATTAACATTGGGACAACAGAGCAACCAAAGATTCTCCATCCAACGACTTCTCTGTCAGAGCAAGAAATGCAACAATATATGGAATTCTTCAAACAATGGCAAATTAATTTCACCTGGTCATATGCAAACATGCCAGGGTTGGATCCAGAGCTTATTATGCATCACTTAAATGCCAGTCCAGGAGCCAAACCAGTTAAACAGAAATTAAGATGCATCCTCATATTGCTCTTTTAGTCAAAGTAGAACTAAAGAAATTAATGGATGTCAAATTCATCAGACCTGTAGCATATCCTCAATGGGTATCCAACATCGTTCATGTTTCTAAACCAGATAAAAGTATCATAATATGCACAAACTTTAGAGATCTTAATAATGCATGTCCAAAGGATGCTTTTCCTTTTCCTAACATTGACATCATTGTAGATTTAACTGCTAGACACTCCATGTTTTCTCTAATGGATGGATTCTCTGGATACAATCAAATTAAAATAGCACCTGAAGATCAAGAAAAGACAACTTTCACATGTCCATGGGGCACTTTCTACTGGAACGTCATGCCTTTTGGACTAAAGAACGCAGGTGCTACATATCAGAGAGCTCTGACAATAATATTCCATGACATGATGCATACATTCATGGAAGATTATGTGGATGACATATTGGCCAAATCATACAACAAAGAAGACCATATAGGAATACTAGAAAAGATCTTTGACAGGTTAGAAAAGATCTTTGACAGGTTAGAAAAGTATAAGCTACGACTCAATCCCAAGAAATGTGCCTTTGGTGTTACTCCAGGAAAGCTATTAGGATACATTGTTTTAGCTAGAGGTATCGAAGTAGATCCAGCTAAGGTCAAAGCAATCATGGAAATGACATCTCCTCGGAATATCAGTCAACTAAGATCACTTCAAGGAAGACTACAGAGAATCAGAAGATTTGTTGCTTAGCTAGCAGATAAATGCCAACCATATACTGATCTATTGCATATAAAATGTTACTTTCAAGTGGGACCATCAATGTGAGGATGCATTCAACAAGATCAAGGCCTATCTCATGCAACCACCTGTCCTAATGTCACCAATTCCAGGAAAGCCATTGTTACTCTATGTATCAACCACAGAAGTATCATTAGGAGTTTTGCTTGCACAATAGGACAATGAAGGAAAAGAACGAGCCATCTACTACATCAGCAAAACATTAGTAGGATACGAGATCAACTATTCACCAAAAGAAAAAGCATGCTTGGCGGTAGTTTTTGCTTCTCAAAAATTAAGGCACTATCTACTATCTCACTCCATCAAGTTGATTGCTAAAATTAATCCATTGAAGTATTTGCTTCGCAAGGCAACATTAACAGGATGACTAACAAAATGGATTATGATTATAAGCGAGTTTGATATTGAGTATGTTGACATAAAATCTATAAAGGGGCAAGTCATTGCAGACCAACTAGCAGAGGCACCTCTTCAAGATGATCATCCTTTACAGATTGATTTTCTCGATGCCGATATCCTAACGGTCACCACAAAAACATGGCAATTATACTTTAATGGTTTATATACACAACATGGATCAGGAGCAGGCATTCTATTCATCACACCACAAGGTCATACAATTCCAAAAGCGTACAAATAAAGTTTTCCATGCACCAACAATACAACAGAATATGAAGCTTTGGTTACAGGTATCAAAATGGCTATAGAATGGAACATTACACAACTTTAAGTCTTTGGAGACTCTCATCTCGTCATCAATCAAATCAATGATGATTATCAAACAAAGGATGAAAAGTTAATTCCTTATAAGATGGTTGATGATGTCAAGAAATATTTTGTAGAAATAAAATTTCAGCAAATTCCAAGGAATGACAACAAAGCAACAGACGCCATGGTAACACTTTCTTCTCTCCTTCAGACACAAGAAAATCAAGAGTGTTACAAATTCCTGGTGGAAGAGTTGTTTTGCCCTGCACATAATTGTCCTAATTCCCAAACTATTTGTCACCTTGTTGGGCATGATTCCTCCCGCTATGGCCAAACTTACACATACCTGAAAGATAGTATCCTCCCTCCTGACTTATCAAAGAATCAAAAGAGAAAGTTTATCCGCCAATCCTCCCATTTTACTCTTGTCGTGGATACCCTTTTTAAACGAGGTCTAGACGGTACTCTTTTAAGATGTCTCAAACAAGAAAAATTTGAGAAGGCCTTAAATGAAGTCCATAACGACATTTGTGGCACTCATTCAAGTGGTCTTACCCTTTTGTAAAAACTCATATGCTTGGGCTATTATTGGCCAACTATGGAACGAGATTATTTTCAGATAGCTAAAACATGCAAACAATGTCAGATTCATGGAAATTTAATGCATGCACCAACACAAGAACTTCATGCTTTGGCAACATCTTGGCCTTTTCTGCCACTGGGGTCTTGATCTAGTAGGAAAGATAAATCCTTCTTCATCCAATGGTCACAAATTCATCCTTCTAGCTACAGAATATTTCACAAAATGGATTGCGGCAGTACCTCTCATCAATATCATAGGAAAACAAATTGTTGCATTTATCTTCAACTACATCATCTGTCGCTATGGAATACCCATGACCATTATCACTGATAATGGGCGATCGTTCAAGAATCGGGATGTCCAAGAGCTATGTGACAAATTCAAGATCCAACACAGATTTTCAACACCCTACTATCCACAAGGGAATGAGAAAGCAGAGGCATCAAACAAAACCATTCTAAAAATCCTCAAAAAGACTGTGAATGATGCTGGAAGAGATTGGCATATTCAATTGAACCCTACTTTATGGCCCTACCGTACTAGTATCTACACACCAATAGGTGCCACATCTTTCTCTCTTGTCTATGGATCAAAAGCAATACTACCAATAGAAGTAGAGATACCTTCTCTATGAGTATCATTAAAAGGCCTTATCCCAGATGAAGAACAACGAATATCTAGATTTCAGGAGTTAGAATTAATCCATGAACGAAGACAAAATACCTTTGATCATTTGAAGGTATATCAGCAAAGAATGTGTCGCAGTTACAATCACAAGGTCAAATCGAGAGCATTTCAAGTTGGGGAACTAGTACTAAAAGAAAATCCACGCAACCAGGTAGATCGAGAAAAGAAAGGGAAGTTTGAACCAAACTAGTTAGATCCGTTTGTAGTCACAACAATATTTGGGTCAGGAGCATATCAACTATCAACATAGGACGAGGATCAGCTCGAGGAACCCATCAATAGCATGCATCTGAAGAAGTTTTATGTCTGAAAAAATAAAAAATCCAAAAACAGTGAAAAAGCAGAAAATCCAAAAACAATGAAAAAGTAGAAAATCCAAAAATAGTGAAAAAACAAAAAAATTCAAAAAACAATGAAAAAGTAGAAAAATTCAAAAAACAGTGAAAAAGCAGAAAAATACATAAAAACAATGGAAAATCAGAAAATACAAAAACAACAAACATTGAAAAATAAGAAAAAAAAATCAAATATGAGAAAAAGTGCAATAAAAACAAATGGTGAAAACCTGGCAAATAGGCGCTATCTGTCAGCTAGCTCTTCCATTTATTAGTTCATGCATCCTTCCGCTTGCATTCATTTTCCATTAGCGTTGTTCATATCCATAATAAGAACCTTTGTGCATACACAGACATCACAGGTGATTTCTCACCATGGTTTGGCTCATTGGGTATATCATAATGACTTTGTTTCTAGGCTTGGGGCAAAATCCCGCACCTAGCTGGGGGGAAATTTTTTTATCATTTTGGGCTTCATCAAATAGGAAGAACAATAGTTAGGCAACTCTTATCAAGCGAAAACTAAGACACATCCAACGTTGAACACAAGATCAAATTGTCCACCATCAAACTATCACATGTCAGTTTAAGCACATCACACACTTTTCAATGGATGATATCTTTTGGATAATGATTTTAACATTATTGTTCAACTTTTTTATCTTGATTTTCGCTATCATGATATCTGAGTGACTCCATGATGTCTCTGACTAGAGGAACTATTGGCAGTGGGCCAGTGTCGCTCGTGGGGATTCGCGACATGGTTTAATAGCCTCCTGTGGATTCTATAAGTCTAGTGGTTGTATCGAGCATTGACAGGTCGATCTTTTAGTGCAACGACAACCCTAGCTTGTAACAAGCGGTATCAGAGCTTGGACATAGGTTCAAATCACGCAGGCTGCAGTGAATGACGCTGGGAGGGGGATTGTTGGCAGTGGGCCAGTGTCCCTCATGGGGATTCGTGACATGGTTGAACAACCTCATGTGGATTCTATAAGTCTAGTGGTTGTATCGAGCATTGACAGGTCGATCTTTTAGTGCAACGGCAACCCTAGCTTGTAACAGGAACAAGGAAGAAACATGATATTTTTCTTGTTTGTTGTCTATAAATTAATCATTAATATGTGCAAATTTGTCTTAGGAAATGATCATCGGAGTATCATTGAAGACATTTCCGATTTGTGTATAGAAATGGTTAATACTGCCTGTTTTATGCAAGAAACACCCATGTCATCTTTGTTCAATTATACCTTGATGCTTGTGCTAACTTGCAATATCAAAATCCAGGAAAGTGGTGCTTAGGTCATCATGGTTTAATTATACCATCGATGTTTGCACTCACTTCCTACATTTTAAAAGAAAAAGCTCAATGATGACAAAACGCAATAACCCAGTGACTAGTCCGGTCGTAGCTTTGCATTTAGCTTGCATTTCATTCTTACATGGGATCCCACAAGCTCATCTTATCCAAGGCCAAATCTATCACAGGAATTGTCAAGGTATCATCATAAGTGTATACACAATCAGAATGATGACTCATCTCTCTCTAGATATTGTCGACCCAACGCAAATCTTATGTTACTCCCTCAACAGAACCAACATCAGCATATCTAAATCTTCCTA
The DNA here is from genome assembly GCF_030272615.1 of Cryptomeria japonica. Classification (NCBI taxonomy): domain Eukaryota; kingdom Viridiplantae; phylum Streptophyta; class Pinopsida; order Cupressales; family Cupressaceae; genus Cryptomeria; species Cryptomeria japonica. Next base: position 64,152,029 of record NC_081407.1, on the reverse strand, counting down.
CAACCTGATATCAACAATGATGACCCCTTCAATGCAAAGAAGAAGTCAACCAAGATACCAAGCCCAAGACAAAAGGTGTATAATACCCCGATGGAGGCCTATGCTAGCAATAACGAGATTGATACAAGGCCTGATATCTCTATTGATCGAATATACACCTTGGAAGGAAAGAAAAAGAATGGTGAGCTACAAGCAGCTCATAAAAGGATCAAAGATTTGGAACAATAGTTGGTAGCATACAAATAGAGGGAGATAGGGTTAAAGGGAAGAGTGAGAGAGCTAGAGACACAATTGATTCTCCAACAACAAGAAGGGGCAATATTGGATAAGTTAGCCAATCTAGCTATTGTGGAACTACAAAAGAAGGGATACCCTATTGTTAAGGAGAGAGATACACTAGCACCACTCAATAACTCACCCTCGACATTGCCTTGTGGAGAGAACACTTGAAATTTGAATGGCATAAGAATCAGTAGGAGAAGGAAAATAAAACACTCAGGACCGAATATGAGGAAAAATTAGGAGAGAAAAACATAGAGGTCAAGAAATTGTATGTCAACCTAGAAAAAATGGCTGATTTGGCAAATCAACTCAGAAGTTGTCAGCCCCTTGTTAGAGTTTATGCCTCGCATTTACAATAAAAATTCTTATGCTTCCATATTAGCCACTTTCTCAACAATGCACCCATCTCTATCATTTCACCAAGGTCATTCCTTACTACCTGCCCCAAAGCAACCCTAGACACACAATACCAAATGTGTGAATTCTACCTCCACAATTTGGGAGTTCCCTATAATACCACTTAGAATTTATGTGGGGGATGTACAATTAAAAGCACCAACATCCTATTTAAGGAATGAGAAAGAACATGGAGAACTATATCAACTATATCAAGAAAGATAAAAGTCACATCCATTAATGGCAAAGCTAAGTGTAATGAGCCAAATAAGATTGTACTTGAATGGTTCAAGATGACCAATAGGAAAAAGGTTATAATGAAAATTCATGAATGTAGTGAATGAGACTATCATAGGTTTAGAACTTTTATGTGTGGGAAAGCAAAGGAAAAGACCCTAGTACATTGTCAACGCAGGTGGTCAGATTTATCCCAGGATCTCAGATGAAGAGAACCATATTCCCTTTATAATTTTATTGCCTTGGAATTGAGAGCACTCAGGTACATCAAAGCCTTAGAGGATATAGAACCATCTTGGATTCCACTCAGGTTTAATTTTCCTCTCCTTCTCTACCTAGTACCACATTGGATATGAGTAATGGTGCTTGACGTGACAAAGGAAATGGACTGATGGGAGCGGATCACATATGACAAAGGCTTTTATTTACAACAACCCTCAAAATTTATCGAGTCCATAGACTACAGGCTAGATGTAAATTAGGATCTAATCTTAGGAACTGGTTTTCTTGAGGAAAAGCAAAAGGAAAACTTGGGGGGTGTGATGATTCTTGGGATTGTCCTAGTTTTACTAATTTCTTGCTACTTTTATTAGACTTATTATATGTTTTAAGTATCTTCTAAACCATATTATCATCTAGTTTATGATATATACATGGCATTAGATATGAAAATAGACTATGTGTTTTTATAAATGATATATTGCCAATATGTTATGGATGATGATTATTGTGATTGAATGCTTGTTGTAAGGGACTAAAGTGTAGCTTGAAGAAACTATAGCCATCTCGCAGTTTGAGAGATCACTATTCACCCGTAGCCATAGGACATTCACCCCATCGGTTCGTGTGGAAGTAGTTATTGATTATAGGGAGAAGCATGGTCATGTTAATTCTTTTTTCACTCTGTCTACCCAATAAACATGGAGAGAAATTGTAGCATTATGGAAAACGATGAGGTGCTTCCTCATCAATTCAATTTCAATGTACTTGTGGACGTTCCTAGTTTTGTGTTACTACCGAATAAAAGAGTCTGTCTCAGAATAGGACTCTTGTTAGATGTAGTCATTGTTATAGTAACTTTGTTGAATAAGTCATCCTTAGCAAGGGAAGAATGGCACATGTTTTAGGATTAATTTGAAGGAGTAAATGCTCCACTCTGTCATATTCTTTAAAAGGGAGAGTTATGTTCAAGTTACCATCTTTGAAAAAGTATACACTTTTCTTTTGATTAAACATATCAATTGATTAAATCCCATTCCCCCTATATCAACCCATGTCTAATTAATTAATCAATCAACTTCTAACTAATTCATGCACATATATCCAAATAAATAATTAAATAATTCTAATAATCCTTATCCTTTTTTCACTAATTTGTCAAAGTCAATTAACTAATGGATCAATCCCATGTTACACTCATGTCAATTTAGTTAGTTCCATCTTTCAATCATCAATCAAAATAGTTAACTAATTAATTGAAGAATTTAACTCTCAATCAAATTATTTGACCAAATAATTTAATTAGTTAATTGAAGAATCAAGTTACTTGATTAATTTAGTTAATTAATTAATCAAGCTAGTTAACTAATAAGTCAATCTAGTTAACTAATCAATCAAGTCAATTAGTCAATCAAAATAGTTAACTCTAAATAAAATATTAGTCCTTCAAATCAATTAAATCAATGTTGGCCATAAAAAATGGAAAAATTAAAAAATCTCTCTTGAAAAAACTCTAATCTAATTCATTTCTAAGTATTTTAATCAGATTGTTATGTTGTTAAAGAAATTGTATAACAATTGAACATCCACAATCCTTCATCGAAATATGAACAAATCTAAATCAAGATCTATGTAAGATATATATGTGTTTAAAATAAGAATTCTATTTTTAAATTTTAAATTTATTCTGAATCCATTTCATTTATTGTGACATTACTCGGTGGAACTTTCCCCTCCATCTAGACTTGAGGATGATTGAAATTAATATATGCTATTGATTTCTCTAATTTCAAGGCAAAAATACCAACGTAAATGAAGATAATTTGATATTTTTGTGGCGTGATTAATGGATATTTTGTCAACCCTGAAAAGCTAATAATAGTGTTTCTAGTGTTTTTTTTTGCTACATTGCAATTGCAAGGGAGATTAGTGCTGTACACGATAGGAGGTTTAGTGCTATACACGTTAGGTGGTTTAGTGCTATGTACTCCATTTTCAAATGTAATTTATTTCTACTTCTAATGGTTGACAATGATATTGATTTGAATTTATTTATTTAATCAATTATCTATTTGAATTGTATGGCCATCCTAATCGGTTGTAGCTATTCTGGCTCGAAAATGCCACGCCCCTACATGATGCCAAAGGCATACCATTCAAGTACGAATGTCATGAGACCGACGTTCCTGGGACCCACAGATGACATGGAGGTATTTGCAGGCGTGATGACGTGGAAGATGTTGCCTTTTTGCATTTGATGAAAAGCTTGCTCACGGTTAACATTTTGCCGACCGATGTCACGACAATGGGATAGTTACATCGAGCGACGTGACTAACATCAAAGCTTACATGTGGTTAACATTTTGGCATCCACGCGGTTAACATTTTTGGCATCCACGAGGTGACTAACATCGTCGGTCACGTGTTATGTCCACAGTTTTCAATTTTTTTAAAAAAAAATTTGAATGAAAACTCGATTTCAAAATTTTTGGATATATTTCATACGGGAGCTGCATGCCAAACTCTTCTCGCAGAGGAGGGGAAATAATTCGAAAAAATCCATTGAGATCGTTGTGGTTGAATGTCCCTGGTTGAATCACTGAACGAGGGAGATGCGCTTCCATTGGAGTTATAGGTATGCATTGTCAAAATATATGTGGCTCTAAAGAGGAGGATAAAGTCGACCGCATGCATAACGCGAGTTGTATGGGTATATTGTTATCACTTGTTAACATGTAGGTTTTTTCATGTGCAGGGAGGAGGTATTGTAGCGCATAGGTGGGTGGGACGTTTGAAGATTGTTGTGTAGGGGTATGGCGACATCAGTAAATTCAAACCCTAACAGATAACACGATAGTTTTATGATTCCTTCCTCAACCCTGTATTTTCCATTGCAATTTTTTTTATCATTTTTGTATCACAGAGGTTGTTGTGAGGGGAGTCGTTGGGAGGTGTCAAGAGGACAACGATTTGAGTGGAGGCTTAGGCGGTTGCGGTAATTTGAAACCCTAAGACAAGATGACAATTTTTTTTATTTCATGTGTCATTTTGTGTTCTGTCTGTGAAAATTATTAATCTCTTTGCAGCATGGTCGTGTCAGGATACCAAGGTTCGTTGTTTGTGGGTTGGCTGGGTGAAGAAGATCTAGAAGATTTTAAAGGTATGTATATTTCCACAATTATATGTGTCGGTTTTCCATAGTGAGAAGAGTTGTTAAAGATAAAATGCTCTTTATTTTTCTTGTCTGTAGAAAAAATTAGAATGGTTTAAAAGTATCCACTGTTTTGTTGCTCCAACCAAACACATTTTTGTTGTTTGATTTGTCGAAAGGTTGTGAATATGAAACAACACACACACACACACACACACACACACACACACACACACACACACACACACAGAAAAGGTGATGCAGACGATCCTTTGACCCTGCAATTCAACAAACATGTCCTCTGCAATACAGAGGAGAAAGACACAATAAAACAAAGATAAAAGAAACTATGGAAATATTATGCTTTGTTTCCATTATTCTCAGTTGATCATTACATCAAAAAAATAAAACCTCTACTCTCCTCATTAACAACATTCATCTTTATTCCATAAAAACCCTAATCAACTCCTACAATTTACTGCCACGTAACAATAGTCTAAAACCCTTATCAATTCCTACGAAGACTGCAAAGTAACAATAGTCCATAACAGATCAATCACATCTAAATTAACTCCTACAGATATTACAAACAAAAAACAGATCAACTCCTAATTATCAGCAAACAACAGATCAACTCCTAAATAAGAGCAGGTCATGCACAGTCAAGGAATGGTTGCATCAACCAGTCAACAACCTGATTTTCAGGAGTCTGTTTGCATCAAAAGGAAAACCATAATGATTGTAAACACAAAATGCAAACCATAACATGTAAACAAGGTCAAGACCACGTAAAAGAAGCTCAATTTGAAATAGAACATTTTACATAACTTTCTCTTTCATGTAGCTATTAGGTGCCTGACACATGTATTTGCATATATATTTATTCTCGGACATGTATGTTGATGCATGTCATTGGTACGATAGGTTCGTTTTGGAGCTGCGTCTATTCTAACTCCAAAAGGGACCTTTCGTATAGTGTGTTAGCGACAGGTTAGTCAATCGCAGTCGTTCATTGCAAAATCGACGGCGTAAAACGCGTGACTAACACGCGTGTTAGTCAATCTGTACTATCATTTTGGAGCCAGAATAGACGCCTCCATTTGTGGTGAATGGTGGTGTTATTGATAGTGTGAAGAATATCAATTGCATCTTTTTTGTTTTTTCAATTCAATCATATCAAGTGCATTGAGAAAAAGGTTGAAGGAAACTACTGATCTTGATTATGGTTTACTGGAGCTAAAGGCAAACGATCTCTTGGGAGTTAGCCACATTCGCTTCCGAGTGACACATGACATTGGCCTACCTGTAAGCTAAGTAGATTTAATGGATTAGGCAACACGTAGTATTCCTTGGTTTTGTCATTGTTTAATGCTTGTGACTGGAGATCCAATTTGTATACCCAACAGAGAGTTGGGCTTTCAGATGTGGAACCAGGTGGGGATTCAAATCTGAAAGGTTCAGGAGTTGGGATTTCACATCCAAGACTAGTTGAGGATTCAAATCTGAAAGAGTCCGGAGTTGGGCTTTCAGATGTGGGACTAGTTGGGGATCCAAATATGAAAGAGTCAGGAGATGGGCTTTTAGGTCAGGCACTAGTTGGGGATTCAAATTTGAATGTGTCACGAGTCGGGTCTCCAATTTTGAACCCATTGTCAAGTCGGCTTCTGAGTGCCTGCACAACCACACTGGTAATTATTTATCATCATTGTATTATAATTTTTTTTCATCATTGCATGACATGGTTGCTGGAAGTTGGGACTTATAAGTGGAAATGTAGATATATGTATATGGGCATAAAAGGCATCGATGATGTGTGCTCTTTTATTTAATAGCATTATGATAGTGGCTTTGCTAGTGAGGAAGATGAGGCCATTGGCAATGTAGACGAGGGCGATTATACTGATGCTCCAGGTGGTGAGAGTGAAAAAGGGGATTTTTGTAGCAAGCACGAGGTGAGCATAGAGCAGGAGACTGAAGGGCAAGGTGATTCTGTCAGTGCTCAGGAACAGGAACAAGGAGGAGGGGCGAGTAATGAGGAGGTCTACTATTAGTCATTATATTTTGTATTATCTTTATAATGTTTGATTAGTGCAAAATTGAACGTGATGATTTGTCTTTGTTGCCTGTGCACAACAACTACCTGATCACAAAAAATAACATATTAATGGCAGGTTGCACTACTTTTGTCTCTTCCATCATTGTTCCTACAATGAAGGTCGTAAGTTTTGGAATCTGAGGAGGCTTAATATGCATAGAGCCAGAGTGCATCAACTTCCATTATTGGGGGGTGTACAACGCAGATGTGAACCATGTGGTAGTGGAGAACGCAACATAGATCATACGAAGAAAGTGCAGATGCACTTGAAAAAGAGGGAGTCTAATATCAAATACCAAATGAGTGTACAGTGTAATATGCAAAAAAAGGTGTCATTGAACGGGTGTGCATAAAATATGGTAAGAAAACATATGATGAGCTTCCTACTAAAGGGAAGGAAGAGATAAAGGAAGCAATGAGAGTGTACGATAGGAGTCCGGTTAGGGAGGAGAGAAGGAAGAAGGTTTTAGAGTTACTTAAAAGAAAGAATATTGGAATAGAGGTAATTTTTAGTGATCGTATTGTTTTACAGTTTACTAAATTCCTTTAAATATCTAAAGAATGTCTTATTGAGCTATCCTATCTTGTTGCCCAAAGTTTATGTGATAGCACAGGCCACGACAAGGAGGTTCTGGCATTGAAGGCTAATGCGAAACAAACGTGCCAGTCAATGAGGTTACATCTATTTCATTGGGGAAGCAAAAAAAGAAGAATGCTGCGAAAAAAACAAGGCGGACTTCAAATCCTGAAACAAACGTGAGAGTCAATGAGCCTGCATCTGATTCATCGAGGAAGAAAGAAAAGAAGAATGTCGCAGAAAAAATAAGGTCAGCTTCAGATGAGGCCACACATTTGTCATCGAAGGTGACTGTTTGTTGGCCTGTTCATACATCTGTTTCCATTGCATGGTATGCTTTGCACTCCGTTGTGTAGTATGTTGACTATTTTGCCCATGTCATTGTAGGCTAATTTTGATGGGCTTCGTGGAGGGAGCATGGAGTGTCCCGTGGTATTGGATGACACAGAACGTAGTGTGTCCAAAAAAGCAAGTCAAAAACCTTAGTCATCTGTTAGGTATCTGTCTATTAGGCCGAAGAAGGTGAAGGAGATTACGAATGAAAAATTGGGTGCATGCAGTGGCGAGAAGATTGCAGAGCAGTCTCCTGAATTGGGGCAGACGCTGGACGATAGGAGCAAAGAACACTCAATGCAGTTGCCTGATGACACTGTGTGTAGTGCTCTCCAAAAACCACCTCTAAGATCTTAGACATCTGTTAGGAGGAATAAGGTGAAGGAGACGACGATTGAAAAACCGAGTGCATGTAGTGGCTAGACGATTGCAAAGCAGTCTCCTGAACTGGACTAGAGGTTGGAATATATGTGCAAAGATGAACAGGTAATGCAATGTCATTGTGCATTAAATGTAGTTCTATATCATCACATGTTGTGGTATACTATAGAGTGACTCGTTTTTGTATGTAGTCAGTCGTGGTATTGGACAAGACCAATTGTAATATGCAAAACAAATCAAGGCGGAAACCTCAGAAGTCTGTTTTGAGGGAGAAGATGAAGGAGACATTGAATAGAAATTTGAGTACATGCAGTGGTGAGAAGATTACAGAGGAGTCTATTGAATTGGGGCAGACATTGGAGGATAGGAGTAGACATGAACATGTATTGCATTGTTATTATGCATACCAGGTGGTGAGAGGCAGTGTTATACTACAGAGCATTTTTTATGTTGTTGTGGTTTGTGTCTATTATCTGTGTTCCTATTATTGCTTTCGTCGTGTAAAATTCATTGGCCTTGGTCCAGTAGTGTTCATAGGCGTATGGGTTTAATGTGTAGTTACACTCTTGTATAATGTGTCATGTTTTGTAGCATAATGTGATAGAAGAAAGCATTGAGAAAGAGTTTGAGGGAAATGATGATGGATGTACAAATGCAGACCATGACCGCGATGGGGGTAATGGGTCGGGATGAACAACTATTTAGGTGATGTTGTATTGCATTGCCATGAATTGATTTGTCTATGTTTGATGGTCAGATAAAAAGAATTCTATTTAAGCGACCTCATCCACTCGTTACTGATGCAGGAAACCGTAGAAGACAAAGAAGAGTGCGCCAATGAAGATGCTCACACTATTGTTGTTGGAGTTGAAGTCCAACTACTAGTGGATGGGGCAGTGATTGGGGAAGGCAATGTTGATGGGCTGGGGAAGGGTTTAATGTGTCATAGTATTCCACTCCCATGAGACTGTGCTAAAGTTTGCATCGTGAGAGTCTTTGATGCAAATGCCTAGGTCCTTTCGTCAGTGTCTTGTCGGATTCTCTAAACTCATGGAAGGTGTGGCCTATTCAAGACCTGGTCTGTTCCCCACCCGCGGTAAGTTTTGAAGATGACAAGATCCCTTCCTCCATCTTCTCATTCCATCTTTTATCTTATTCTAATGTAATGAAATAGGTAGCACTCGTATGATGTCATTTGTATGTGGCAGGATAAAGTTGGCGAAACTGCCAAGCCACAAAAAGAGGATATTAAACGCAACCCTGTGATCAGGCGGGCAAGTCAGAGGCTACGATCACTTGGCATCACCCCTCCCAAGTTGCATAAGAATGACAAGAAGCGTAAATCATTTTACGGTGATGTCAACTCCATTGCGCAAACCAGATAGCAGAGGCGATAATATTTTTTGATATGTGTTGTTGTTCCTCTTTCCACCCTTAAAAAAAAGCTTCAACTGAATTAATATTTACAACGAGATACTGTGGTGGAATATCAGTCTTGATAGACTATTCGGATGGGATTTGGAGATCTTATATAGAGATGGCTTTCACCTTACCATAGTTTAAAGCCTCTCAATTATTGTTTTTGTTTTAAATGAACTGTACTTTATTTTCAACCTTTCCTGCTATTTTAAGAAACCTAACTGTAAAGGCTTGATTTGTTGGATCGTTTCATGGTGATCCTACACCAAATACCACCCTTTAATAACTTCAGAAACCTGTCTTTGGTGCACAACATTTTTAATAATGATAGTGGATGGTAGAATAAAGTTGATGATAGTCGATTATTGTTCAAGTTTTGTTCAAGGTCTCTTACTTATTGCATATGCATAGGTTTTGTTATTGCGTATCAATAGGGTTCCTGCAACTCTTTTACATATATAGATCAAGCTAAATGTTTGATTGAAATTGTGAACTATGTGTTCTTTCCATGGTAACTTACGACCGTTCAATATACCATTGTTATTGTTTGTTTTTTAACACTGAATCTGAAATGAATTAATAACAATAAAAATCAATTAAAAAAATCAGACTTGTGTTATAGTTCCATCGCAGATGTGTAATAAGTTGGATGCAAGATGATAAGTGGTGAGTGATGGAGTTATCTTCCCAAAATGTGGATTCCCAATTGGCAAGTAATGTGCCACCCAAGTGCCCTCCCACTTGTCAGTTTAGTGAACACGTTAACTTTTGTATTCTACATAATATTATTCATGCAAAAATGCAACAAAAACCTATTCGTTTCGTGTTGGCATAAACTATTGTTTCCTGCATTTTTCATGTTGTCTTGCCTTTCTGTCTACTAATATTTCTTTTTAGGCATTTTTTACAGGGATGGCAATGGGAAAAGCAGGGACAAGAAAAAGAAAGGCTGTGGAAACATCTGTTCTGGGGAACAGAATGCCTGCTAGGACTTCACAGGTGCATGGGACGCCCGATGTTCTCACCTCCAAAGATGTTTAGGAAATTCTGCGAGACAACCACCACCACCCTTTCCAGAGTGAAATGATGGGATGGATAGAATGGATTTTGAGGGCATGCATGTAGAATTGCTAACACAGAAGTTCAAAATGGACCACACTGAAAATGAAAGGCTGATGCAGATTGTTTCTGACCTTGAATGGAGATACACTGAACTGAAAAGGAGATGCACTGAACTAAGTAAGAAATGCATGGAACTCAATAACAAGGTCATGGACCTCGACAATAAGAATACAGACCTTGAGACGGAAGTGCATAGACTGCAGATGGTGAATGAGAGACGGTAGGTAGTGTGTGAGGCATGCGTTAAAAGTAGCAAAATCATAAGTGACCAGATGCATGGCATGCTAGATGTTTGCGTGCAACGCGCTGAGTACTGGAAATGGAGGTTCGAGGAGGTGTCTACCTTGGTAACCAATGAAGATGATGGGAAGGATGTGCCTCCGCTTACTTCAAGCACTGGGGGAAAGACAAGTGATTTAAATACTCAAGCTCTACCTCCATAATAGGCTTGTACTATTACGAAAGCTTTCTAGACGTATATTGCTAACCTTTGTTGAATAAAACGTCAGCAATGGTGCAGACTGTTTGTAATCAGACATACTAGAATTTTTTCCAATTGTTTCATTTAAGAAAACACTTTGAATGGTTCATGAATGGTTATTTTCAATAAATGTGATTGACTTCACTTAAAAACTTGAATAGTTATTGACTAGTTTCTTGTACAGTTTTCCATGCTTCCTAAATGGTTATATGTGTATTTTCTACACGTCTTGTATGATGGATGGTTGAACAAGGTGATATGTGCCTCTTCAATTAGTTATAGGGTTATATATGTTTGCATATGAAGATTAGTTATATGTGGCTTTCTCAAATGTCTTTGCTTTCATATATATGTTGGGAATGCGTTCTAAACTTACTTCAGTTGATTTCACTCGAATCGAGTATATTATGTGATGTCCCCTTCTTATTCTTGAAATGAAGAAACTGAAATTGAAACTAACACTTCAAATGAGCAAAGAAGTTTTCGGATTCTTCTATTAATTTCGCCATTGAAATGAGGTACAACATACTATTACGGTATTCTCATAAGATCTACTCTATTTTCTATTGGTCTTGGTTTCTCCCTTTTATACAAAATTGGGAGAAGCAACAAGCTTCAGACCGTTACAAGATACCTCTTCATAACTAATTGACATAATGGAGAAATAAGAGAAAAAATTTGTGTAAACATAATTCAAAACATAAACCAATTTTAAGACGATTGCAACTCTCGGATTCCACGCCTGGAAATCTCTTTTATTGATTTGTTGGGACATTCAGATAAGTCACTTCCCATTCATAAACTTCATAATCACTGGGCCACTGAAAGTTTAGAATGACGGACATGTTCATCAAATGATCTTTCCACTTCTTGTTTGTTAAATTCCTGACCTCTGCAACAAACCTGGCATAACCAAAATCCATATTTATAATCCTGTCTTGAAACACATGAAAGCTCTCAACATTGATATCTCCTTCCTCCTTCAAATGTGCAATGATCTTTGCTACAATCTTGGTGAACTCGCTCTTCCAATCATCAAAGTCTCAGATATACTTCTCATTGTCCATGATACGAGGGACAGTCCAATGCTGAAATGTGTGAAAATAATCATTTTTTTCTCTCACCTTTTGCTCATACTTCTGACATCATTGAGTCCACTTTTGATTGTTTGTACCATTTGCCAAGTTTCTTTTATTTTCAGTTCAGCATCAGGGTTTCTCCGAGTCACCTTGTGTAGCGTGTCCAATGTCACATATGCAAGTTGCCACTTGTTTGACAAGTTTTCCAATTTGGGCCTATTCTCTTTGAACACTTCTAACATCTTCAACAAAGTCTGATAACTCCCATATATCTCTTCCGATTACTCAACTATAAAGTTGACCCTGTGTAGGAGAATTTGTTAAAAAACCCGTAGAGTTTCTTGTGCCATTTTTGTAGGATCTCCTCATTGGCCGCCCTCATATCCCATATCTCTTCCTCGTATTTCTTATTTTCTTCAGTCCACTCTTTGTTGTCACATATTTTATCAATTTTATTTGAAGGGGCATGCATATGCAGAATGATTGCCTTATTTTGATTGCTAGGCTGACCTTCCAGCTTTCCTCTCAACGTAGCATTCTCAATATATAACCTGTTTATTTCATCATTCATATCCTTTTGCCCAGTCTCTATTTCATGTAAATTTTCTTGCATTTGCTTTATTGCATCCCTCATAAACATTGCAGAGTGCATGGTCATTGTAGCCGCCTCTAATGGAGATGTTTCTTTTATGGATTTGAAAAGTGTTGTCCCCTGAGTTTCCTTTACCAAATCAACCAACTTCGGCTTACGAGTACTTTTTGATGTCACCCATAAGGCTAATATCTCAGTTTTGGGATTATACATTGTTCCACTCACCCCTTCATCTGAATCAAATTCAACAATTAGCATGGGATCATCCTATTGCCTAACCCGATCCAACAAGAACGTTTGTTTCATGGTCATTCTCGAAATTATGAGCATGCTACTGTTTAAAACCATTTATCTTGCTTCTGCAAGGGTCAAGTCTGTTTCATCCAATCTCATTTCTTTCAAAGTTTGAGCAATCACCTCTTCACATTTCATTTCCTCTACTCCCATGAGGTTCACTTGTTTCCTCTCTTCAAATTCCTTCATTTTTGTCTTTAACCAAAAATCTTTAAATTCCTGACTATGGATGAAATTGTCATCGTCAAGGAACCCCATTGACAAGGCCAGTCTTTCATCACTAGTATTGACAAGCTTTGCCTCTTTTGTTACTTGGGCCTCATAGCCATGTACCTCTTCCTGGTACCTGGGTGGAACCATATTTGATTGATCAGATGGCTTCTCTCTCCCTACGACCCTCAATGCAGCAGCAACTTCAAGTGTATCGTCCTGCTCTTCATGCACTTCTCTCATGGATTTATTATCCGTAACTTCTTGAATCACAACCCCTAGGGGTTTCTTTGGTGGATCCTTGACCTTTTGTGGTGGTGCTTCCACACCTGATGATTTGCCATATATCTTTTCAAAATTTTGGAAACACAATTCTATTTTCTCCAACCCATCTGTCACAACAACATAGAACCCAGGGAAAGATGGATCCTTTTGTTTTTTTTCCTCTTCAACTCATGCTATGGTTTCCCACTTCTTCCTTCTATCCATAATTTCTCTATTTCATGTGATATTACTGATCGGGTCTTCTTCTATCAGTAAATCATGTGAAGCTGACTTAATAACAGAGCCAATGTGGTTTTAAGGATCACACATTCTTTGCTTACCATGTTTCATCTTGAAATTGATGTTTAAGTAATTTTGTAACTTTTCCAGCATGTTGGATCCAATTGAGAATACACCAAATGTCACATGATGAGGCATAAATGTCCCTTTCTTCCTTGGAGCAATCAGCTCTCTTTCCAACCATAACATCTACCATATAAATTAAAAAAATGCAAGCTTGTCTAGTATAAACATGGACAAGAAATGAGGACTCTGGGGACAACCATATACCCTAATAATAGTATAATCCCCAATGTAAAGCCAATCTGCAAAATTGTGAGTGTGACCCTTCTCGGGGTCATAGGCCAAAGGTTTCAATACTTTCCTTATTCCAGGAGACAATCTGTCAATCGCTCAGTGGAAAACAACAACAATACTGGCAACAAAGGAGTCACGGAAGACCTTGTAATCTGAATTCGTGCATCTCTTATCCCATAGGTAGCACCAAAGATGAACTGGGAGCCTATATCCATTTTCGTCCACTATTCCTAATTTCAATCTTTCTGCAAATGCCTGCCTTTTTTGAAACAAGATAAAATGACATAATAAGGAATAGTGGTGGAAATCACTGCTCTTCTTCTCCTTCCATGCCACCAACTGCCCTCATATTCTCCTCTCAATTTTTGAAGCAAAATCAAACTCCAGATTAACATCCGAGTTTTTAATTCTCATAGTCATGAACATAAAACTCACGGGCATCCTAGGACTGACATCCTCCCCCAGAATCTAACACAAGGTAAAGTAGGTTTTATGGAAATACCCAAGGAAATCATCAACAAGGAATGGCTCACTCCCTATAACCATCAACCGTTGGTTGTTCACACCCTTTCTCCTATGATATGGGAGCTCATCTTTCCTGTATGTCCTCAATAACCTGTCATATTCTATTTTAAATTGTTGTAGGTCTACCTTAGTGAGGGCTTATTTGTTCAATGTGAAACAATTAATAATGGTAGACCTAGTAATTACCACCAAAGGTTTCCCACTTGGCATCCTCACAACTTTAGTGGTAGGGTCATAATTGTTAGCCAATACCTAAATCAACTCATGGTCTATAAACACTTTTGGCACGATTAATTTGGCTACATCGTAAGTCCAAGCATTTGTTATTGGAATTTTTTCATTTCTGTTTTTATTAAAAACCAAAACAAGTCTTTTCCGGAAAGTGGGATTAAAACATCTCTGCAACCCTCTAAAGTGTCTTTAAAAACACACTTAGCTAATGTATATGTAGAACTAGGTAGTGCATCCAACAATTATTTTTGCATAGGCCTCTTGGTCGGGTTTACCATCCTAGGTTTTTTTTGTTTTTTTTTTCTGGGTTGACCTCTCATTTTGAGCTTTGTCTGTCCTTGATTTCCTCTTTAAGGCATTTTTTCTGCGTATTTCTTAATTGCAAACATGCCTATACAAATATCATCTTGAGGGAGAGACTAAATACTTACTTGCAAGTCGCCACTGAATTTTGCTCCCGAATTCTGCTACTCATCCTGACTCACAAATTATCCGTCCTCAAATGAGAATTTGGAGCTAAAAATAGGTTATAAATGGTTTGTTGTTCTCCTTGACATCTGGTTATATCTCATTTACCCACCACCTTCTTTAGACATTGTGTTTCATACGCTTTCGCTCTTTTGTGGACTGTGTGGTCTATATCTTTGTTATCCTCGCGATACGACGAATCTGACTAGCATTGCATGTTATGCGCCTTCGCTGTTTTGTGGACTGGGTGCTTGGCATTTCCTTTAGCCTCACGATACCGCGAATGCGACTAACATAATGTGTTATGCGCCTTCGCTGTTTCATGGACTGTGTGGCCGACATTTTCTTTAGCCTTGCAAAACCGTGAATGCGACTAACATTGCATGTTATGCGCCTTCATTGTTTTGGGGATTGTGTACCTGGCATTTTCTTTTTGCCTAACATAGTGTGTTATGCGCCTTTGTTGTTTTGTGGACTTTGTGGCCGATATTTTCTTTAGCCTCGCGATACCGCGAATGTAACTAACATAGTGTGTTATGCGCATTCCTTGTTTCGCGGACTGCGTGGCTGACATTTTCTTTAGCCTCGTGAAACCGCGAATGCAACTAATATTGTGTGTTATGCGCCTTCACTATTTCATGGACTATGTGGCTGACATTTTCTTTAGTCTCGCAAAACCATGAATGCGACTAACATAGCGTGTTATGCACCTTCATTGTTTCGTGGACTGCGTGCCTGACATTTTCTTTAGTCTCGCAAAACCACGAATGCGACTAACATAGCATATTATGTGCCTTCGTTGTTTCACAAATTGTGTGCCTGACATTTTCTTTACTCTCGAGAAACCACGAATGCGACTAACATAGCGTGATATGCACCTTTGTTGTTTCGCAAACTACGTGGTCGACATTTTCTTTAGTCTCACCAAACTACGAATGCGACTAACATAGCATGTTATGCGCCTTCGCTATTTCGTGGACTGTGTGCCCGACATTTCCTTTAGCCTCGCAAAACCGCGAATGTGACTAACATAGCATGTTATGCACCTTCATTGTTTCCCGAACTACGTGGCCAACATATTCTTTAGCATGTTTGAAAACTTTATCGATAAATTATAGTATATATAATTTATGTTCAATTTTTAAGTTTCCTTGTCAATCACTTATAAAATTATTTTATACTATCTGCTAGTATTATACACAGAGTCTACTTGTCTCTTCAATTATCTTGCCCCATTCTCTTTGATGCCATGTAATGGATTATTTATATTGTAATAATAATGCATTTCTAAAACCCAACCTCCTTAAACAATCTTGTTGATCTATCTTAAATGAATCATTGACATACTTGCATCATCATGAAGGAGAGAAAATTGTCTTCAATCCAAGTCTTCACAATTTACACATCTGCATTCCATATCTCACATTAACATCTCACATCTTACTCAGTTTCATTGCATATCAAAATTGCATTATTACAGAAATCAATACTATTCCTTTTAGAGTAGACTTAATGATATGACATGTTTAGAGAAAGGATTATATTTATTAGATTTAAGTTAACATATAAAGTGTATTGGTTTGTAGACATATAAAGTGTATGGAGACAACATATAAGTTATAAACATAATCGAGACAAACGTACAAAGATCGACTATGTAACCATTAAAATGAATTGTTTTATAAAAAGAGCATAGTCATACAAGAACAGTTATACAATTTTAATGAGAGGACCTCCTCTGCGTTGGGAATCTACTCTATATCCTGACAAACCTCGGTGCTGGCCGAGGACTATCATAACCAGTGAAAAAGGGGGTATAGTCCAAGGTTCCATGGAAAGAAGGTTGTGACATCGGTGATACTATCATCGAGGCATGGCACCAAGGCCCGTCCACGTCTCCAATGGGGTCTCATAGCACACATGATGTGGGACTAAGGGAGAGTCACTAGCCAGTATGTAAGAGCAAAATATACTGGCCATAGTCACCTATACAAATTGACCGTCCCTCGAATCGTGATTCGGATGAACAAGTACACCGTATCTATGTAAACGGTGTACATATACTCCCTGGTATAATATCTTCCCATACGAACTTCCCACTCACCGGCCCGTCTGGGAGTTATCCTTTCGATAATATCCGCAGTAATGATATCAGGGAGGCACTGAAATAACACAAAGTCTTCATGGTTTTCTGCCAACGTCTGTAGCAATCTGCAGATACATACGATAAGAGTGTTAGTAATATAACTATAGCATTCAATAAATGTAAGACGTAAGAGTGTTAAGCACTAAAAAAATATAAGACATAATCATACCATAAGAGTATTAATTATTTAACTAGAGCATTCAATAAATTTAAGATATAAAAGCATAATACTAAAAATTAAGCTGCATAAAACCTGCGCCTATCACCTGATATGTATGTGAATGCCATTACCGAATGAACACGATGATAAATGGGACCTGCATACAAAGATACATTATAAAAGATGGTTAGGGATAATAATAGTCAACATTACAATGAAATTACAATAAACAAAGTTGTTCCATATTACGCAACATTTTGAATGAAGAATGGCTAAACATGAAGCACATATATGACTTACATACAAACAGAAAGCTTAAGCAGAACAAATAATACCAAAATTTGTATCAGTGAGGATCATTCTGTGATCCGTGTCCACGTAAAAGACCATCAAAATCCAATTGTCGACGAGGACTCCTATGGCTAGGTGTTGAGGCGTGCCAAACACTATCACACATATGTGTGGATCACTTTCACCGACTACAAGACATGACAACTAAATAAATGCTTGCACCATTCATATGTTTAGAAACCACTTAAAGGTGACACTAGAGTACCAACCTCTATTAGACACAACTGATGCAGTGGCAAGGACATGTGGTTCTGGTGCTTGGTCCAATTGCCTCTTTCCCTTTATCCTCCTAAAAGTCTCAAAGGGGAACTCAAAGGTGATAGGCTGTTGAATATCATGAGACATCTTAGTCATAATAATCTGCCTATGTTGTCGCCGAATGCGATGACGGAAACTACTTGCACTGAACCAAGGCTGCATACGAATGGTGGTTGTATTGGCTGGATCACTAGAGGTTCTAAAATTAAATGCAATGGCACCAACGTTCTCAAGATCAACCATGAACCTATCCAGACAACCTACAAATGCCATTAGTTTATCGCCTAAACATGGAATTTCTTGCGACAACATCTTTAATTTTTTGCTTGCTTCATTCAACATTACAATGTTGACATCATCTAAATTTGTATCTGCATTTGAAATGCTATCAACGATAGGTTGAGGTGTTGGGTTTTCATTAGCATTAGTAGATGTTGGAGTCGACATAGGAATAGGATCTGTATGAAACAAATCTTACAATTAACTACACATATTTTAAGTTAGCAAAGATCAACATTCACGAACATCCACTTACATTTAACATCCACTTACTTGGAACACGTGAATCATCAAATGAATTGTTCATCATTGCAACAACCTTCAATGCATTCTTACACATGTTTCCTAGCAAACTCGATAGACAATCACAAATGTAGAAGTGATCCCCAAATTTCCTAACCACATACCAGTTGCATGAGGACTGACTTTTCACCCAGTACCAACCAGGAGTAGTGTCATCTGGAACACAATCGGCATCTGGAATTGCCTTTTCCCTCTCCATACTAGTTTGCAAATGTGTTAGCCTGAAGTTTTTGATAAATCCAAAATGTTGCAATTCTTGCTTATGCTTGTAGAATGGTTCCACTTTATACACAAGTATAAAATATAGATTGTCCATCCTCCTCGAGCATGTCTTTTTATCATCTCTTAGGTGCAGCGACTTTAATTTTCCATGGTATGATTCGATGGCATTATTTGTGTCCTGGTTAGCATGAGTGAAATTCCTGAAGTTTTTCGCCCACATAGCTAGCAAAAAAAATTAAAAATTAAAAATAGTAGTAGGATGTCAACTACCAAATGACAACCAAAAGGGTTAACAAGTCATAAAGCCAAATCCAAGGTAACGTCAAACTCATCGATATGACCTTCTTCTTGACACCATGTGTTGTAGAAGTACTCTAGAAAATGTGGCTGATCACTAAATTCAATAAAGAAAGTGTGCAGCTCCTGCACAGTGCTCTCTTCACTTTCATGCATTGCCATCATTATCTACCCTAGACAATGAAAAATGTTCATTACTCTTTCCTTCGTTGCATACTTGTACACATTCTTCAACCATGCTCGATGCACATGCCAAATACAAAGTATGACACCGCATTGAAAAACACTCCTGTTACGAACAAAACATTTAATTGAACCTGGTCATTTCAAATAAAACGTAGACCAGTGTATCATAATGTTTGATTTGATGTAGACAAACATTTCACTCTTGCACTTACTCTATCGCATGAATCTATGCACTCGCATCATCTGTGATAAATGCATTGATCCTCCAATCAGGCCTCTTTTCCTTTTCTCTTCTTTGCAACTGCATCAACCACACCTGAATATCCTCGATCTTGTTCCTCAATGTCACAGCCCATGCGACAGGCACCCCCGCTTGTTGCTCGTCGAAAATGAGACACGAATACAATTGATATTGTTTTTAAAAAAAAACACGAAGATCATGAATATCCACAAATCAAAAGGGCTTCTTGAAAACAGGTTAAGTTTGAGGAGACTTACCACATATTTGTTTATTGCAAATGTTGAATCCATTGAGATGATTGAGTCATGTGAGAATTGAACTATCATGTCAAGCATCCAAGACGTTCATATTCCCATAATGAAAGGTGTGTTGGGACCTTTTGGCTGCTGGAAAAAAAATAAAAAAATTAGCCTCATCTTGTTTTTTCCATTCTAAGATGCTAGTGGCATTGTGCACATACTTTCGTGACCGAATAGAACAGACCCTCGTCGCCGCATTGATAACATCCTTGTGTGTAACGAATGAATCTCTCTTCTTCAACATGTCACGAAAAACAGGATCATCAAGATGTCTGTTCATAATAGCATTAATGCTGACATCCATCAGCAACAACCTCTCTATATATGTTTTGCATTCATTCGAAAGGTTTGGTGCAAATTGAGAGCGCAGGTCATTGCTGGTATCATCCACGCCATGACAAGATTCACCATTCTTGTCTACATGCAACAGTTGCTTCAATGTCAACATGGCCACATCTGGCCTACCATATAACACCTTAACAGTGAAGTGGCATGTACAACCTCTTTTTTTTAAAATGTCCAATCGCACTTCTTACTCGATGACTTTTTCCTATTGTCTTCTAGTCCATATGAACACCAATACCTTCAAAAATAACTATCCTATTATCAGCAAGAGTCATAATGTCATTAAATATGGACAAAGAATAGGAAAGACTGTGTCTACTAACCAACTGTACATCTTTTTTGTATGCGTGTTGTGCACAACACTATCGTGCTCAGTGTGCCCCTTTTGAGCAAATTTGGTTTCAACACCTTCACGCAACGATTCACCTATGATGAATGCATCCAATCTACCTAGTGGAATCGCTGCACAAAGGTCTGTCGTTGAATCATTTTCGACACAAATTGACGTCCACTCAATATCCCTTTAGATAAATGACGCAACCTTCACCAACATCTTGAACTTACAATACCATAATGTCCTGCCATTTTCGGTGTTTTCCCATCCTAGTCCTATACATATCAGACATAGATAGAGACAATATCAACAGTAAATAGCCACAGTCAGTCAACCGCAACTTAGAATCATATTGAAATGATTTATTCATGCACAAACAATCAACGGTGTAAAACGTGCCACTAACACGAGTTATATTGAATTGTATAGCATGTTAGCGACAGGTTAGTCAATCGCAGACGTTAATTACAAAATTGACAATTTAAAACGCGCCACTAACACGCGTGTTAGTCAGGTCGTACTATCATTTTGGAGAAAGAATAGATGCGTCCAAGTTTAGTGGTTTGCATAACACATAGATTAGTTGCACGCTATACACTGTGGCTGTGAATTGTTCTCAATAACATGCTCTACAAATTAAATAGATAAGTACGTTAGTGTACGGTTATTCATAGGTTTCCAATATCCTGTTAGTCAATCGTTCAGTGCAAGATCTATGACGTGAAACGTGCAACTAACATGCGTGTTACTCGGTCTGTTTTGCGTTGTCTCGTTTTGGAGCCAGAATAGACACTCAAATTTGGGCACAATTTGTTATATAACAATTTAATTTTATTTCTACTCATATATATTAAAATGCTCATATTTGTTATAGAACAATTTCAAGCACATACAATCAAAAACATTTTTTTTTCTACCATTTATATTGAAATGCTCAAATTTCTTATCGAGCAAGAATAGACGCTCAAATTTTGGCACAAATTTGTGATAGAAGATTTTTATTTTATTTTTTGTCATATAGATTGAAATGCTCAGATTTGTTATAGAACAATTTCATGCACATAGAATCAATTTTTTTAAATTTTTTTCACCATATATATCGAAATCCTTAAATTTCTTAACGAGCCAAAATAGAAGCTCAAATTTGCGCACAAATTTGTGATAGAAGAATTTAATTTTATTTGCAGTCATATATATTGAAATGCTTGAAATTAATGTTATAGAACAATTTCATGCACATACAATCAAAAACATATTTTTTCACCATATATAATGAAATGCTCAAATTTCTCATCGAACAATTTCAAAATAGGGACGATAAGAGTATCAGTTATTGTCAACATTTTTTTTTTTTGTCCGATAAAACTATATTTTATATTAATTCTGAAAATATTTACATTCTAAAAGAAAAACCTCCACGGCTAGCCAACTAGACTATCGAAGTTGGTATACATAATGGTCCATACATAACACATTGAAAAACATTTTTTAAAAAAAAGTCCTTGGTTCAAAAAAGGTTGTATGCTCCATCTCGCTACTCCACATGAACAATCACCATGCCCTCTTCCACATCTGTCACTTCCATGTTCCTCACTTGGTTCATTTTTCGTCTCCCTGCTAGAGCCTTCACTAAATTGCAACACACGACCCTTCTTAGCTCTTCCTCGTCCAGTCGGTCGACCCCGTCGTTTTGTGCATGCAGGAACTGTTCCTTGTACAAGTGCCCTATATTTTGACCAAGGCTCCCATTTTTCCATTTCCACGCGGACTTGCCAAACATTGATCGTCTCAAGGTATTCCACAATAGTATGCATTCCAGCATGTCCTACACTTCTTCTCGCCTCTTTATCGAATGTAGCGCTCCAGAGAAAAAACAGTTGCAAGGGAGGAGTGAATTCACTCACGTTAATCCATGCTTTGTCCACACTATCAAAGTCAGCCATGTCTCGTGCCAAACCCAATAAACCTTTCATTACCCCTAGCCATTCATTCTTGACACACCTGCATGATTTCTTTGACTTTCACAACAAGTCAGAGCTCTAGACACCATGCCATAAACAAAGACACTATGTCTGAATTCGTTTTGTACCTCTGTCCACCATCTAGATACTCAGGTCCAAGGATTAACTTCACCACGGAAAGGAATGCGTTGTCTTCATAGATGAACAAGTTCATCAACCTATCATCGGTTATTCCTCCCCAAAATGCGACTTGTGTTTTACTTGTCTGTAAAGAAAAGTTGGCCTCCATATTTCAATTCGAGATACCCGTAATTTCAAAACGGACAGGCGAATCTATCAGACTAACATCAAAGTCTATAAATTATTTCAAATTTTATCAAGCTATGCATTAATTTTTTAGTATTTTCTAATAACTAAATTCATCTACCACAAGTTCCATGTTATTGCCCTTCTAGAATCTAAGTAATTGTCACATATTTTGCACCATAGTCTATTAGGGTGTTTGTACACTTACACCTATCCATGTCCCCTATACCCTCCCCCCATATAATCTTCTCCTACAAAGACCTTGGATTCATCATATGCACACAGCTAATAGAAAATTTCATTCCGATATCGACTAACAAGGCATGTTATGTGCTTTCACAATTTCGTGCATGACCCCTTCAATGAATTCTCTACTACTACGAAGCAGCGATGAAGACTAACACTGCGTGTAATGCGCTTTCATAATTTTGTGACTTCATGGGTGAATGGCATCTATTGACCCGCGAGACAACAATTGCGACTAACACACTGTGTTAGGTGATTTCGTACATTCGCTCACGACCTATTAAATACATTCTCTATTAGTGCGAAGCAACAATTTCAACTAACACGGTGTGAGTATGCTTTCAAAATTTTACTACTTCACGGGTCAATAACATCTGTTGACCCATGAGAGGGTGATGGTGACTAACGCGTCGTGTTGTCCTCATTCACAATTTCACACATGAGCTCTTCAATGGAGTCTCTACTAATGCGAAGCAATGATGAATACTAACACCACATGTGATACACTTTTGCAATCACAACTTCATGAGTGAATGCCATCTATTGACCCACAAGATAACGATTGAGACTAACACACTGCGTTAGGTGATTTCACACATTCGCGCACGACCTGTTAAACACATTCTCTATTAATGCAAAGCAGTGATTTCGACTAACATGGTGTGAGTATGCTTTCGTAATTTTGTTGATTCACAGGTCAATAACATTTGTTGACCCGCGAGAGGGAAATGACGACTAACGCGTCATGTTGTCCTCATTCACAATTTTGTGCATGACCTCTTCAATGCATTCTCTACTACCCGAAGCAGCGATGAAGACTAATACTTTGTGTGATACACTTTCGCAATTTCGCGACTTCATGGGTCAATGCCATCTGTTGACCCACGAGGTAGCAATTGCGACTAACACACTGTACCATGTTAGGTGATTTCACACATTCATGCACAACCTGTTAAACGCAATCTCTATTAGTGCGAAGTAGTGATTTCGACTAACATGGTGTGAGTACGCTTTCAAAATTTCACTACTTCACGGGTCAATAACATTTGTTGACCTGAAAAAGGGCGATGGAGACTAACACACTATGTTTTTCTCATTCGCAATTTCATGAATGACCTCTTCATGCATTCTCTACTAACGCAAAGCAGCAATGGAGACTAACACCGCATGTGATACACTTTCACAATTTTGCACTTTCGCGCATGACCTATTAAACACATTCTCTACCACCACAAAATAGCGATTGCGACTAACACGAGTTGTTACGGGCTTTCGCGATTTTGTGACTTCATGGGTCAAACCATCTGACCACCTGTTGGACGACGATTGTGACTAACACCTAGTTTTAAGCGCTTTCGCAATTTCGCGTGAATAAACACAACCGCTTGTGACTTTCATCATTTCGCTACTTCACAGGTTAAGCCCAAATTGCTATCCCACAAAACCATGATTATAACTAACACGACCTATGTTCATGGCTTCTAACCCTAACGCGACCAATCGAAAACCTAGCGCAACTTCTAACCCAATCCCAACCATCCAATCAAAAATCTACGGTTACAAAGATAACCCGCCCGACATGTTAACCCACGAAATGACAATAATGCGATATGTTCTAAATCTTACCCTAACACGACCAATCAACGCGGTTTCAAACATGGTTGTGTCTATTCTGGCACTAACACAGCTTCTAACGGCTTCTAACCCTAGCGCAATCTCAGCCATCCAATCGAAAACCTACTGTTCAAAAGGGGGGACTAACATTGCTTGTTAGTCGCAGCGTAAGGTTTTTTGGAGCCAGAATAGATGCGTCCCGCACTATCTCTAACCCTAACGCAACATGACGTGTCTATTTTGGCTCCAAAACAGGCAAATATTTGATGGGACGGTTTTTTGTGCAAACAAAAAATGCAAACCATGTTGATTTTAAACACAAAATCCAAAGCATAGCTCGCAAATGATAACCTAACCTCTGTGAAACAGGAAATATTCGAGTTATATAGGTGGATTTCAACATACCTCACGCCTTGTTGCTGCTCCCACGAAACGCTTGTCCAACGCAAGCCGCAACACGACATAGAAAACTGCAGAAATCCACCCTTGAACAATAAACTTTCTCTGTGCTTCAACAATAAAGTGTGCCTTTTCCCATGTTATGCCTCCAACCCAAGCCGCAACACGACACACAAAACTGCAGAATTTTGCCCTCAAATAGTGCTCAAATTTGCCTTTGTTGAACAATAAACTTGCTCTACACACAAACAATAAAATTGCTCTGCAGTCAAACAACAATATTTTCGTTTGCATGTTAGTCTTCCTTTTTCCACATTAGGCCCATAAAAAACATGCCATGTTAGCCTATTGTCTGATGAGTGTATAATTTTTTGGAGCCCGCGCCCTCTTTTTCCCAACGAGTATGTCGTTCGAACGTGATTTCTTCATTCGTCGGTGGTTTCTTTATTTTGTAGCTTTTAATGTGCATGTTATGCACAAAAAATCGTCGGTAACCATGAAGCGAGCCGCGGCCATCCTCCGACATGTCCACATAATTTCGCGTGGGCCCCAAAGATTGAAATCAACGAGTCAATGACAACTCCATGTCACATACCATGGGTTCGGCTGCTGCAGCATGTTGGCATGGTATGCACGTCTTAGACATGTATGTCGATGCATGTCGTTGATACGACAAGTCCGTTTTCGAACCAGAATAGATGCGTCCATCCTAATCTACCTACTTTATTAGTAAAGATGAATGCATGACCCACCAATTAGTTATTCCCCACCATCAACCACATGTGGATTTGTCATGGAGCTTTCAAATGTAGTAGTAAAGTGAATTTACTATCGAATTCAGATTTGGAAATCTAAGAAGAAATATAAAAAAATAAAAGATTGTTTTAAGTGTTGTTATATAATCTTTTTTTTTTTAGATTTATTAATTTTTCATTTAAATTTATTATTTCATAGATCTAAGTTGTTTTATTAAAATTTAATTTTATTGATTGATTTTTTGATAAATCTAGTAGTAGAAGTAGTTTAGTCCTTTGCAACAAAATATCTTTCTCAAATAATGTAATTAAGAATCAATTCAATTGTCACATAGTCATACAGTCATATGGTATTCAAGACTGACATCTAATACTTTCTAAATTGTTGTATACAATATAATCTTCTTATGTTACACACTACTACTCATCTTTTAATGCTAACTCTATTTTTAAAATTTAATGCTTCTTGTAGCAAAATTTGTACTATTATATATTCATAATTATAACAATATTTATAATTTATATATGTTTTCTTATAATTACAACATATTTTATACAAAATGATTCAAATTTATCATTATAAAATTCAAATACATATTAGAAGAATGCAAAGCATCACCATTGCCATAACAGATTTCTACTAAACATGAAAAAATGCAAACTTTATTTTCTTTTCTAAAAGTTCCTCATTATTAATATAGACGTGCAAAAGATTATTGATTGATTGATCTGGAACTTCTTGTGTAATATCATAGTATTGGAGGAGTAGGTTTTATTTTTTATTATGAAAGGTTTGAGTGTAAATTTTAGTTAATTAGGCTAGTAAATCTATAATTTTATTTATTATTAGGATGTTTAATCTTGTCATGGTGATATTATTTTGTCATTAATTATGTGGAGTTTTCTTCATTGTATCTATCTTAATTTAGCTATAAAAAAAGTGTTGGTGCTTTGATTTGATTGATTTTTTTATTATAAGAATCGAGACATTATTGTGGATCATAATAATTTCTATCTAATTGTCATTTAATTTTAATGAATGCCACTACTAATGATTTGGTTAATATCATGTGGGCATGAATCGCCAAACTTTATATTTTATTTTTATTGTTATTAACATGTTTTGAGTGCAACTTACAAAAATCATGCATCAAATAAATTCAAAACTACTAATTGCATTGGGTGGAGATTATTAAAAAAAAAAAAAATTAAAAATCATTAAAAAAAAGTTTTCTTATTTTATTGTATTTCTTTGCATGAATAAACATGTATGGTCTTTTATTGCATCTTGAGAATTATAAATATATATGTTTTAACTTGTATAACCTAAAGATTGAGTATGTATGCTCTTCACTCAAGCAATTTTGTGGTCTTGGGAATAAATTACACTCATCACCAAGTTTCAATTTAAACCCATGTGTTCAAACAATATATATAAATTTGAGGATTGATGTCACAGATTCAATTGAGAAGGGGGAGGGAGGGAGGGGGTAGGGGGGGTGAATCAGTTGTCACAGATTACTAGAACATTTAACAATTAAAACTTTAATACCGGAACCCAAAACGTTAATACCAGAATGCTTAAACCAAATACCAGAATAACAGTTAAACCAATTAAGCATAAACAATAATCAGAGAATAAATACCATCCACATGACACCAACATTTATACATGGAAAACCCGGTAAAGTGAAAAACCACGGTGGGAAGCCTACCCACAGTCAGATAATAATTTTGCAGCAAGTATGTGAATTACAATTGAGGGGCCTGCACTTGCAGGAAGGCCACCAGCCTAGAGCGCACTGCTCATCACTAAAGGAGTCTCACTGACTACATAGAAATCCAGACTACAATCTGGAAGAATGAATGAACCGCAAAGATAGCATCTCCTATGCTTGAGTACAATTCTAGTTAAGCTCAATACCAAAGCACTAAATCCTCTTACATAAATCCAATTCGATCTCTAATGATCGACCAAATCCTCTACCCGAATGATATTGCATTATTCGCATATTACAATATCCATATCCCATTCCCTCACCATATACCATGATGATCTACAATGAGATCTTACATCATATATATACAAACCCTCGACCATAATCAATCAGGTTGGCCACCAGATAATAAACCAATTACATAATTACAAAACATGTCAGCCTTAGACCAAACAAATAATATCCAACATATAAAACATCTTGGAAACACATTGAGAGGTCCAATCCACACATTATATTAAGTCGGTCCATAACCTAGATCGACCGGGACCCAATATAGGTCCACACGCTAAAGCAATGATCTCCATCCGCCAAGTCTCGAACATGAACACCATCAGCATCCTAAATCCATACCAGAAGTTGCACCAACACCACTTATGCAATTCATCAAAGATCTTCATCAAAAGCTCTGTCGGTGAAACCCTCGCCAGAACCACAAGCCAAGCTTCCAAGCAAGCAGGATAGCCTTCGATCACCAGACCAAAACCAATTGACTGAATATGAACATGAGTATCATGAATAAGCCAATTCCATAACCAAAACATACCAGAGCATACCAAATCATGTCAGATCCAACCCAACCAGAAACCACTCAACCTACCGGGACTAGAATGGTGTCGGTAAAGCATCCAAAATAGCTAGTGTTGACATCGATGACAAAACATCAATGCAACACATAATTAATTCCTCCAAATGGCCAACAATCTCCCCCTTTGGCATTGATGGCAACACTAGATGTGAAAAACATCTAAGTACCAAGAAATGCCAAATAAGTCTCCCCCAATGGAAGACAACCAACAATTTGCCACATAAAGATATAGCAATGAAGTTCTGAAACAAAGACCAAACTCCCCCTATGAATAATATCTCTGTAAAGCTCTGAATCACACATATATCTCTCCCCCTAATATATATAACTCCTTAAGTTTTTCTTTTTCACATCAATATCTCTCCCCCTTTGACATCAATGCCAAAAATCTGACAAAAATATCAAAGCAAAAAACAAAAACCATTGAATCACAAAGCTAACTACTCCCCCTGATCAATAGCATCCTCACATCAGTGCTGAAATGAAAAATAACGTTGATAATGCATACCAGATTGATGCCAAAAAGAATCAATCAGTTTCTTGTCGGAGGGGCAGAAACCCCTAACCTATCTCTCGGGTACTCAAATGGTTCTTTAGGCAAAGGTTTAGTGAAAATATCTGCAATCTCCTCTTTGGTGTTCACATAAACTAGTCTAATTTCATTTTCTTCCACTTTCTCCTTCAAAAAGTTATACTTGATAGATATGTGCTTTGTCTTAGAGTGAAATACCAGATTCTTTGATATGTCTATAGCAGCAGAGTTATCACAATGAATAACTACCGGTCCAGTGCAATGCACTTTGATATCCTTCAACATTTGCTTCATCCATAAAACCTATGTACAGTTAGTAGCAGCAGCAACATACTTAGCTTCAACAGTAGATAAAGAAGTACATGATTGTTTCTTGTTGATCCATGAAACCAACTTCTTTCCAAGAAAGAAAGCTCCACCAGAAGTACTTTTCCGGTCATCAACATATCCAGCCCAATCAACATCTATATATGCACATAAAGTAAAGTCATCATCCTTAGGGTACCACAAACCATATTCTGATGTACCTTGCAAGTATCTAAAAATCCTTTTCACCGCACTCTCATGATTTTCTCTAGGATCACTCTGAAATCTCGATGCAATACAAACAACATTCATTATGTCAAGCCTAGTCTGAGTCAAATAAAGAAAACCTCCAATCATAGATTTGTATCTTGTAGGATTTATCGGTGCAGAAACATCTTTCCTTGTCAATTTCTCACTGGTAATCATAGGAGTACTTACCGGTTTAGAATCTCCCATACCAAATTTCTTCAACAATTCCCTAGCATACTTAGTTTGATAGATGAAAATACCTTTGTCAGTCTGAGTAATCTGTAAAGCTAAGAAAAATTTCATTTCCCTAATCATAGACATTTCAAATTCCTTCTCCATATTCTTAGAAAATTCCATGCACAACTTATCTTCACCAAAAATAATGTCATCAACAAATACTTCAATAATTAGTATATCATCATCAATGATCTTATAATATAAATTATTGTCAGCATTACCCTTAGTAAAACCAAGCTTCAAAAGATATTTATCCAACCTTGCATACCAAGCTCTAGGTGCTTATTTCAATCCATATAAAGCTTTCCTTAACCTGCAAACCATGTTTGTATCGTCTGAAAGTGAAAAACCATCAGGTTGCTTAATATAAATTTCCTCATCAAGATCCCCATTAAAAAATGCACATTTAACATCCATCTAATAAACCTTGTAGTTTTTATGGGCAGCATAGGCAAGAATTAATCTTACAACTTCAATCCTAGCTACAGGTGCAAAAGTCTCTCCATAATCAATTCCTTCCTTCTGTGAATATCCTTTACAAACCAATCTAGCCTTATTCCTTACAACTTGACCATCCTCATTCAATTTATTACTAAAAACTAAGTTAGTTCCTATAACATTCTTATTTATAGGTCGGGGAATTAAAGCCCATGTGTTATTCTTCTCAATCTGATCTAATTCTTCTTCCATAGCTTTCAACCAATATTCATCTTTACATGCCTCAATTATTGATACCGGTTCAACTTGAGAAATTAAACATACCTCATTAGTTGTCAGTGCTCTTCTTGCCATTACTCCATTTTTCTTATCCCCAATGATTTGATCTTCTAAATGATTCAATCTCACATACCTAGGAGTCTTCTGACTCTCTGTTCATCTTCTCGGTTCTTCAGCTACTATAGAATTTTCTGATACTGTCAGAGTAACTGGTGTATACACCTAAAAATGGTCTGAAGATAATTAATTAAATAAGAAATTATTTAATTAATCCCCCTTCTAATTTAATTGAATTCATTAAGCAATTTGATTAAATTCACCCTTTCATCTACTTATTAATAAATCTAAGGATTTATTTAATAGGTTCATTTCCATAGTCTCCTTTGATTAATTAATTCAAATTTATTAATCCTCCCCCCACTTCAATTAATTCTTCTAATGCCCTAATTAATTAAAACAATTCAATTTATGAGTTGTTGAGAATTAATTAGTCTTTTCCTATTATTTGAATTTTTAAATTTAAATTATGCACATGCCTCCTAACTTCTAACCACCTAACCCAACCATCCCTCTAACCTAACCCATTCCACCTAACCTTGGGTTTGCCTAACCCTATCCTATCTTGAACATCCTAACCTCTTTATCCTAACCTCCTATGGTGTGGATATTTTCTTCTTGAGACACATGACACTTTGGCCACATGTCTCCTCTCTTGCACACTTGCCCTTTTATGAGCAAGTTCCTTGACACTTGTCACCACAGAGATGACAAGTGTCGCTTCCTCCAACCTCTTCTTCAACCTCCTCCAATTTCACCCTTGATATCTTCAAAATTAATCTTGACCGTTGATTCCTACCACCTCACCCCTGGCCTTGGAAATCCTATAAATATCCCTCAT
The DNA here is from genome assembly GCF_030272615.1 of Cryptomeria japonica. NCBI lineage: Eukaryota > Viridiplantae > Streptophyta > Pinopsida > Cupressales > Cupressaceae > Cryptomeria > Cryptomeria japonica. Next base: position 64,120,849 of record NC_081407.1, on the reverse strand, counting down.
TTTGGAGCAATAAGGATCCCATCTCATTTACATCATATCCATTCTAGTATATCATTTTATCATTGTTGTTTAAGGTCATTGTATCTTAGATTTAGTTTAATTTGATCATTTTCTAGCATAATTATTGAATCATGTAGCTTAATCAATCATCATCATAGCTTAATCATACATATCATTAGCTTAATTAGTCTCTTGGATCAATTTAGCATAATCAATCTCATCTTTTCATACCATTATCATTTCAAATCCTCCATCTAGGTGTAGTCAAGTCACTGGGACTGCTTATACAGATCTGAGAGCAAATCCATACTCGCATCTCTTAGGAGGCGATAGATCGCTTAGTCATGGTTTTATCTTTCTTTTACTTATGATTTGCTAACCATGCTTGTAATGATTTATTGAGTGTTTTGTGTTGTAGCTGCAGGTATCACACATCACAAAGCATGACAACTGGTTCAACACTTTGTTCCGGTAAAGATGCTACCGTTGTTTCCTTCGCATAAACTCTAATTTGACCTCTATTCATCTCATCCACCTTGACATTAGCACTCTCCACAATTCTCTGCAATCTCTTGTTATAACATCTATATGCCTTGATTTCATTAGAAAAACCAAGAAATATGCCTTCCTTACATCTAGGATCAAATTTTCCAATGATATCATCTCTCCTGATATAACATTTACTACCGAAGATTCTGAAATACTTAACTGTAGGTGTATTGCCAAACCATAATTCATAAGGTGTCTTATCGGTTTCTTCATTGATATGTATAAATTGTTGTCACAGATTACCATAACATTTAACAATTAAAACTTTAATACCGGAACCCAAAACATTAATACCAGAATGCTTAAACCAAATACCGGAATAACAGTTAAACCAATTAAGCATAAACAATAATCAGAGAATAAATACCATCCACATGACACCAACATTTATACGTGGAAAACCCAGTAGAGTGAAAAACCACGGTGGGAAGCCTACCCACAGTCAAATAATAATTTTGCAGTAAGTATGTTAATTACAATTGAGGGGCCTACACTTGCAGGAAGGCCAACAGCCTAGAGCGCATTGCTCATCACTAAAGTAGTCTCACTGACTACATAGAAATCCAGACTACAATCTGGAAGAATGAATGAACTGCAAAGATAGCATCTCCTATGCCTGAGTACAATTCTAGTTAAGCTCAATACCAAAGGACTAAATCCTCTTACATAAACCCAATTCGATCTCCAATGATTGACCAAATCCTCTGCTCGAATGATATTGCATTATTCGCATATTACAATATCCATATCCCATTCCCTCACCATGTACCATGATGATCTACAATGAGATCTTACATCATATATATACAAACCCTCAACCATAATCAATCAGGTTGGCCACCAGACAATAAACCAATTACATAATTACAAAACATGTCAGCCTTAGACCAAACAAATAATATCCAACATATAAGACATCTTGGAAACACATTGAGAGGTCCAATCCACACGTTACATTAAGTTGGTCCATAACCTAGATCGACCGGTACCCAATATAGGTCCACACGCTAAAGCAATGATCTCCATCCACCAAGTCTCGAACATGATCACCATCAGCATCCTAAATCCATACCAGAAGTTGCACCAAAACCACTTATGCAATTCATCAAAAGCTCTGTCGGTGAAACCCTTGCTAGAACCACAAGCCAAGCTTCCAAGCAAGTAGGATAGCCTTCGATCACCAGACCAAAACCAATTGACTGAATATGAACATGAGTATCATGAATAAGCCAATTCCATAACCAAAACATACCGAAGCATACCAAATCATGTCGGATCCAAACCAACCAGAAACCACTCAACCTACCGGGACTAGAATGGTGTCGATAAAGCATCCAAAATAGCTAGTGTTGACATCGATGACAAAACATCAATGAAACACATAATCAGTTCCTCCAAATGGCCAATAATCTTCCCCTTTGGCATTGATGGCAACACTAGATGTGAAAAACATCTAAGTACCAAGAAATGCCAAATAAGTCTCCCCCAATAGAAAACAACCAACAATCTGCCACATAAAGATATAGCAATGAAGTTTTGAAACAAAGACCAAACTCCCCCTATGAATAATATATTTTTAAAGCTCTGAATTACACATATATCTCTCCCCCTAATATATATAACTCCTTAATTTTTTCTTTTTCACATCAATATCTCTCCCCCTTTGACATTAATGCCAGAAATCTAACAAAAACATCAAAGCAAAAAAGCAAAAACCATTGAATCACAAAGATATCTACTCCCCCTGAGCAATAGAATCCTCACATCAGTGCTGAAATAAAAAATAACTCTGATAATGCATACCGGATTGATGCCAAAAAGCATCAATCAGTTTCTTGTCGGAGGGGTAGAAACCCCTAACCTATCTCTCAGGTACTCAAATGGTTCTTTAGGCAAAGGTTTAGTGAAAATATCTGCAATCTCCTCTTTGGTGTTCACATAAACTAGTCTAATTTCATTTTCTTCCACCTTCTCCTTCAAAAAGTTATACTTGATAGATATGTGCTTTGTCTTAGAGTGAAATACCAAATTCTTTGATATGTCTATAGCAGCAAACTTATCACAATGAATAACTACCGGTCTAGTGCAATGCACTTTGATATCCTTCAACATTTGCTTCATCCATAAAACCTGTGTACAGTTAGTAGCAGCAGCAACATACTCAGCTTCAACAGTAGATAAAGAAGTACATGATTATTTCTTGTTGATCCATGAAACCAACTTCTTTCCAAGATAGAAAGCTCCAACGGAAGTACTTTTCTGGTCATCAACATATCCAGCCCAATCAACATCTATATATGCACATAAAGTAAAGTCATCATCCTTAGGGTACCACAAACCATATTCTAATGTACCTTGCAAGTATCTAAAAATCCTTTTCACCGCACTCTCATGATTTTCTCTATAATCACTCTGAAATCTCGATGCAATACAGACAACATTCATTATGTCAGGCCTAGTCTGAGTTAAATAAAGAAAACCTCCAATCATAGATTTGTATCTTGTAGGATTTATCGGTGCAGAAACATCTTTCCTTGTCAATTTCTCACTGGTAATCATAGGAGTACTTACCGGTTAGAATCTCCCATACCGAATTTCTTCAACAATTCCCTAGCATACTTAGTTTGATAGATGAAAATACCTTTGTCGGTCTGAGTAATTTGTAAACCTAAGAAAATTTTCATTTCCCTAATCATAGACATTTCAAATTCCTTCTCCATATTCTTAGAAAATTCCATGCACAACTTATCTTCACCAAAAATAATGTCATCAACAAATACTTCGATAATTAGTATATCATCATCAATGATCTTATAATATAAATTATTGTCAGCATTACCCTTAGTAAAACCAAGCTTCAAAAGATATTTATCCAACCTTGCATACCAATCTCTAGGTGCTTATTTCAATCCATATAAAGCTTTCCTTAACCTGCAAACCATGTTTGTATCATCTGAAAGTGAAAAACCATCAGGTTGCTTAATATAAACTTCCTCATCAAGATCCCCATTAAAAAATGCACACTTAACATCCATCTAATAAACCTTGTAGTTTTTATGGGCAGCATAGGCAAGAAATAATCTTACAGCTTCAATCCTAGCTACAGGTGCAAAAGTCTCTCCATAATCAATTCCTTCCTTCTGTGAATATCCTTTACAAACCAATCTAGCCTTATTCCTTACAACTTGACCATCCTCATTCAATTTATTCCTAAAAACTAATTTAGTTCCAATAACATTCTTATTTTTAGGTCGGGGAACTAAAGTCCATGTGTTATTCTTCTCAATCTGATCTAATTCTTCTTCCATAGCTTTCAACCAATATTCATCTTTACATGCCTCAATTATTGATACCGGTTCAACTTGAGAAATTAAACATACCTCATTAGTTGTCAGTCCTCTTCTTGCCATTACTCCATTTTTCTTATCCCCAATGATCTGATCTTCTGAATGATTCAATCTCACATACCTAGGAGTCTTCTGACTCTCTATTCCTCTTCTCGGTTCTTCAGCTACTATAGAATTTTCTGATACTATCAGAGTAACTGGTGTATACACCTAAAAATGGTCTGAAGATAATTAATTAAATAAGAAATTATTTAATTAATCCCCCTTCCTAATTTAATTGAATTCATTAAGCAATTTGATTAAATTCACCCTTTCATCTACTTATTAATAAATCTAAGGATTTATTTAATAGGTTCATTTCCATAGTATCCTTTGATTAATTAATTCAAATTTATTAATCCTCCCCCCACTTCAATTAATTCTTCTAATGCCCTAATTAATTAAAATAAATCAATTTATGAGTTGTTGAGAATTAATTAGTCTTTTCCTATTATTTGAATTTTTAAATTTAAATTACGCACATGCCTCCTAACTTCTAACCACCTAACCCAACCATCCCTCTAACCTAACCCATTCCACCTAACCTTGGGTTTGCCTAACCCTATCCTATCTTGAACATCCTAACCTCTTTATCCTAACCTCCTATGATGTGGATAATTTCTTCTTGAGACACATGACACTTTGGCCACATGTCTCCTCTCTTGCACACTTGCCCTTTTATGAGCAAGTTCCTTGACACTTGTCACCACAGAGATGACAAGTGTCGCTTCCTCCAACCTCTTCTTCAACCTCCTCCAATTTCACCCTTGATATCTTCAGAATTAATCTTGACCGTTGATTCCTACCACCTCACCCCTGGCCTTGGAAATCCTATAAATATCCCTCATTTTGGAGCAATAAGGATCCCATCTCATTTACATCTTATGCATTGTTAATATAGGCATATCCATTCTAGTATATCATTTTATCATTGTTGTTTTAAGTCATTGTATCTTAGATTTAGTTTAATTTGATCATTTTCTAACATAATTATTGAATCATGTAGCTTAATCAATCATCATCATAGCTTAATCATGCATATCATTAGCTTAATTAGTCTCTTGGATCAATTTAGCATAATCAATCTCATCTTTGCATACCATTATCATTTCAAATCCTCCATCTAGGTGTAGTCAAGTCACTGGGATTGCTTATACAAATATGAAAGCAAATCCATACTCGCATCTCTTAGGAGGCGATAGATCGCTTAGTCATGGTTTTATCTTTCTTTTACTTATGATTTGCTAACCATGCTTGTAATGATTTATTGAGTGTTTTGTGTTGTAGCTGCAGGTATCACACATCACAAAGCACGACAACTGGTTCAACACTTTGTTCCGATAAAGATGCTACCGCTGGTTCTTTGTCATAAACTCTGATTTGACCTCTATTCATCTCATCCACCTTGACATTAGCACTCTCCACAATTCTCTGCAATATCTTGTTATAACATCTATATGCCTTGATTTCATTAGAATAACCAAGAAATATGCCTTCATTACATCTAGGATCTAATTTTCCAATGATATCATCTCTCCTTATATAGCATTTACTACCGAAGATTCTGAAACACTTAACTGTAGATGTATTGCCAAACCATAATTCATAAGGTGTCTTACCGGTTTCTTCTTTGATATGTACTCTGTTGAATGTATAAATTGTTGTGCTCATTGCTTTTCTCTAGTAGATATGAGGTAGTCTAGCTTCCATCATCATTGTTCTAGCAGCATCCAAGATAGTTTTATTCTTCCTTTCCACAACTCCATTCTGTTGAGGTGTCCGAGGAGCAGAAAATTGCTTTCTTATACCATGCTTCTCACAAAAGTTATTAAACTCACCAGATGTGAATTATCCACCCTGATCTGACCTCAAACATTTAATCTTCAATCCTATCTCACTTTCCACTTAAGCCTTATAGATTTTAAACTTTTCAAAAGCCTTAGATTTCTCCCTTAGAAAAGTAACCCACATCATTCTAGAATAATCATCAATGATTAGCATAAAATATCTATCACCTTGAAAACTTTTGACTCTAGCAGGGCCACACAAATCAGTATGAATAAGATCAAGAACATCATTAGATTTATCTTGTATACTTATAAAAGAGGTTTTGACTTGTTTACCCATTTGACATTCTTTACATACCAGATTATAGGGCTTCAAAATCTTAGGTATATCTCTAACTGCCTTAGTTGAACTGATCTTTACAATGCAATCAAAATTCACATGACACAGCCTTTTATGCCATAGCCAACTCTCATCAATTTGTGCAATCAAGCATGTCTTCTCACCGAAATTTGAATGAAATATATTACCTTTTGTCTGTGTACCAGTTGCAATTTCCAAACCAGATCTGTTAATGATTTTGCATTTTCCATCCTTTAACTGTAATTGAAATCCCTTATCCACCAATTGTCCTACACTCAAAAGATTATGCCTTAAACCTTCAACATAATAAATATTATTAGTATTGTTCTTACCATGTAGTGATATAGTTCCTTTTCCTTTGATCATACATGCTTTGTCATCTCCAAATCTAACTAGACCGCCATCAAATTCTTGCAAAGATAGAAACTTCCCTTTATCTCCAATCATATGATGTGAACATCCACTGTCAATTACCCATTCATCCTTGTCTTCAATTTTAGCAGCAAGTGCCTTCTCTTTAGGTACATTTTCTTCCAGTACCGAAACATCTTCCTTGATAGCCAGGAACACCCATTCCTTGCCATTTCCGAAACCACTAGCAAAGTCTTATGTCGGTTCGTCATCATAATCAGTAACACCTTCCTCATCCACTATGTAGCAATATTTGTCTCTGTTTTCCTGTACTTATACTTGTTTTGATATCCAGGGTTAGGCTTAAAAGATCTTCTAACTCTTTCTTCAAATCGTGAATTCCTTTCAGGACATCTAGATGCAAAATGACCAATCTTATTACATGCAAAACATTTAAAAGGTGCTTTTCCTTCATAGTTACTTCTTGTCAGTCCTTTAGGTACTCTTCTAGCAAATAGTGCTTCAAGTTGCTCAAATTCATCATCTTCTCTCTTCATATCATCCAATTCCTTTGCATATAAAGCTTTCCAATCTTGCTTACCGGTTGCTGATGTAGATGCATGAAAACCAGGTTCAAACTTTACAGCTCTAGAAGGTCCAAATTCTTCAAGCTCAAAAGAAGATAATTTTCCAACCAAGGTATCTTTGTTGACAAAGGTATTAGCCATTGTTCTCAACTCATTAATAGCAGTAGCCTTCATCTTGTAAGTCAGTGGTAGGGCTCTCAAGACTTTAGAAACAATTTCATCTTCACTCAGAGTTCCACCACAACATTTAATTCCCATAACAATCTCATTTACCCTTTCCATGAATGGAGTAATCTTTTCATCTTCTTCCATCTTCAGGTTTTCATATCTCACTCGGTAACCATCAAGTTTAGCAATCTTCACTGTAGGGTTGCCTTCATTGATGGGTTGAGACATTGTCATATTTCTATCCTCGGAACTCTTGAGTTTTTGTCATCTTTTGGTTTGCATAGTAGTAGTGATGTATTGGAAGTTGACTATATGTATTCCATATGTTAATCCTGAACTTATTAAATCATATTTCATCTTTGCCAGTTTATTCCTGCAGCCATGCCATTTATTCCTGCAGCCATGTAATTTATTCCAGTTGCTATGCAGATTATTTAGGGCAAGATCATATGTGAAATTCATATATGTGTTGATTAAATAAAATGTGTATGTATTTTCTTGTATGTTATTTCTTTTGTAGTGCAGAGAATAAATGATGTTGCGGTGGATGTTAACCTATCGCACCTATTGAAGGGAAGGATACTCAAATGATGACTGAAGATCAAACTGTAGAAAAGCTGAGCAAGCGTAAGGGACGACATGTGAGAAGCGATCAAGAGACACTACCAATGTCTAACTTAAGTGGACATTGAAGTTGTAAATACCACCACAGTATGTTATGACTGTGGTTCTGTCTAGATCCACGTTTCCTGCAACATAACTCCAGCTATCTCCTTTCTTGGTCAATCATCCGCCTCTTCTTTTCGGCGTGATTTGTGTTGTCTATTATAGATGATTTATTTTTAATAAGAAGCTCTTCTTCTTCTCAGAGGTTAGATAGAAAGGGAGAAGAATAGAGCAGAGGATTTTTCATAAGCATTCTTGAGTTTCTTTTCGTGTTGAACCATGTAATGATTTTCCAAGAACGATGAATAAAATTGTGTTATTCTGATCTTTTAAGAGTTGTTTTTGGGAAGCCTGGTATCACTCATCTAAGGGGGCCCACTTGGTGAGTGTTCCCATGCATTCGTTAAAATTAGTTTTCTTCGTTAGCCGAAGTAGACATTCTTGCATTGACTGTTCCTGCAGCCACTGGAAACAAATCCACTGACTGTTCCTGCAGCCAAGCCAGAACAGAGTAATTTCTGTTTATCAGCATTGAATTTATCCAGTATTGCTTTTATGAGTTTATGCAGAAGTCTTCCTGTAGCCTTTCTATAGTTTCAATTCTTGATTATCTTTTCCGCATAATGTTAGTTGTTGCAGTAATGCAGAATATTTTTCGTAAGAACTTAGTGCATATATAGTGCAGACCCATCTCAAGTATTACGTCCATGGGTTGATAGTCAAATGAACACTAGCTATGAAAATAGTGACTTTACCAAATGAATGTCCAAACTTCGGGTTGAAACTTCAACTAGAGTTATTATTCTTATTGTTGGGTTGAACATTCATTAAGAGTCTCCAACTTATCCCATATAGCCTTTCCAGATGATTTGTTAGTTAATCCCATTATTTGTTGATCAAAAGGTGCACACGAGGGCTTCTTTGTTGAAATATGGCGACTGATTAGCAAAGTACTGTACACTTAGCACGTATCCTCACCGGGGACTGGGGTTGGGCTGGGCCCCAGGCAGGGGTTCGAGGGCGGCAGCCCTCGAGAAAAGCGGGGGTTCGGGGGCGGCAGCCCCCGAGAAAAAAAATTTTGCCGTTTTTTCGTTGATGAAAACCGACATTGTAATAAAACCCTAAAAAGACTGACTTTGTTTTTTGCCCTAAAAACGCATGTTATAAGCGGCTGGGATGCTTAAGGCATTGTAAGGTTGATGTACTATTTTTGTTGGATAATAAGAAAGATTGGAGGACTATGTATGGTGGATGTAACCCATTCTGGGTGAACCACGTTAAATCTCTATGTTATCTATGTCTTGCTTTATTTCTTTATCTTTTGTATTTAAATCTGCATATAATTGTTAGTTCATATTTGCTTCGGATCTGCTTGAAACCCTAACAACTGGTATCAGAGCGAGGTTTTCTGTAAATTGGCAGGACTTTCAGATTTGAGTGGGAGCAATGGAGGATTCCAAATTCAAGGTCGAAAAGTTTAACGGCCAGAATTATCAGTTATGGAAAATGCAGATGGAGGATTACCTGTATCAAAAGGATTTGTGGCGGCCATTGGAAGGAAAGGCAAAGAAACCGACCATAATATCAAATGAAGAGTGGGACATTTTAGATAGAAAGGAACTGGGATCCATTCAATTGTGCCTTGCGTCATCTATAGCATTCAATATAACAGAAGCAAAAACAACTGTAGATACATTGGCTAAGCTATATGAGAAACCCTCAGCTTCGAATAAGGTATTTCTTATGAAGCGTTTGTTTAATTTGAAAATGAGTGAGGGAGGATCTGTAGCGGAGCACTTAAATGAATTTAATACAATTACCAGTCAATTGTCTTCGATAAAAATTACCTTTGCAGAAGAGGTTAGGGCTCTCTTGATTTTATGTTCTTTGCCAGAAAACTGGAATAGCTTGGTTATGGCTGTAAGTAACTCTGTCTCTGGTAAAAATACTTTGGTATTTGATGATATTGTTGGTGTTATCCTAAGTGAGGAAATGCGAAGGAAAAGCACAGGTGAGACTTCAACATCATTGGGTAGTGTTTTGAATGTGGAGAATAGAGGAAGATCAAAGGAAAGAGGAAAAGGCCCTGGGAATGAGAAGTCACGAGGGAAGTCAAAGAAAGGACACTCTCAATCTAGAGGAAAGAAAGATTGCTGGTACTGCGGAAAGCTTGGTCATCTAAAGAAAGACTGTTGGTCTCGAAAAAACAAAGAAGGAGACAAAAATGAAAATGACAGTAAGGAAGCTAATATTGCAAGTAATACTTTACAAGATGCTTTAATCTTATGTTTGGATAATGTTAATGATTCCTGGGTAATAGATTTTAAGGCTTCATTTCATGCCACACCCCATAGAAAATATTTTCTAGATTATGTTCAAGGTGATTTTGGACAGGTATATTTGGGTGATGATGAGCCCTGTCAAATTGTTGGAAAAGGAAAGATAAAGATCAAGTTGCAGAATGGTAATGACTGGTTTCTGCAGGAGGTAAGACATGTTCCTAATTTAAGAAGAAATTTAATTTCTGCAGGGCAACTAGGTAGTGAAGGTTGCATAGTTACCTTCTCAGACAGTATGTGGAAGGTCACTAAAGGATCATTAGTAGGAGCTAAAGGTGCGAAGGTAGGCACATTATATCTATGTACCGATAACACTTACTCTACCTTAGCTGCTACAGATAAAGTTACTGCAGGGACAACAACAATAAATGTTGCAAGAACAGATTCGATAATGTGGCACCATAGGCTTGGGCACATGAGTGAGAAAGGGATGAAAATCCTTCACTCCAAAAATCTATTGCCAGGACTAAAGAAGATTGATTTAGAGTTCTGTGAAAATTGTGTTTATGGTAAACAGAAAAGAGTCAGATTTCTCGAGGTTGGGAAAGAGAAGAAGAGTGAGAAGTTAAAGCTTGTACATTCAGATGTATGGGGACCGGCTCAGGTATCATCTCTTGGTGGCTCTTGTTATTATGTTATTTTTATTGATGACTCAACCAGAAAAACATGGGTATATTTCCTAAAACAAAAATCAGATGTTTTTGAAACTTTTAAGAAATGGAAAGCTTTGGTTGAGAATGAGACAGGAAAAAAGTTGAAGTGTCTCAGATCGGATAATGGAGGTGAGTATTGCAGCAAAGCATTTGAAGATTATTGTTCCTTAAATGGGATTCGAAAGCAGAAGATAGTTCCAGGAACTCCATAAGAAAATGGTGTGTCAGAGAGAATGAATAGGACCATCATGGAACGTGCGAGGAGTATGAGATTGCATGTTGGATTGCCCTTACATTTTTGGGCAGATGTTGTACATACTGTTGTCTATTTGATAAATAGAGGACCTTCAACCCCTTTGGATGGTGGTATTCCAGAGGAGGCATGGACTGGTAAAAAGGTAAATTATTCTTTTCTAAAAACTTTTCGTTGCGAAGCTTTTGTCCATGTTGATAAAGAAAATAGAACCAAGCTTGATGCTAAATCTCAGAAATGTACCTTCATTGGATATGGGATAGATGAATATGGCTATCGGTTATGGGATTTTGAAAATAAGAAAATAATTGGAAGTAGAGATGTTATATTCAATAAGAAGGTTATGTATAAAGAACAAATGCAGGAAAAGAAGCATGAACAGGACAAACAAGAATATGTGGTGTTGGATGAGATTCCTGAAAATGAAATGCCACAGGTACCTGATGCTCAGCAACAACAAATTGTCCCACAAACTCCTGCAAGTGTTAGACGTTCTACGAGGACAAGTAGACCCCCTGAAAGATTTTCTCCTTCTTTGTATTCTATTTTATTAATGGATTCTGGTGAACCAGAAGAATATGAAGATGCAATGCAGGTGGATGCCAAACAACAGTGGCAGCTAGGCATGAAAGAGGAGATGGACTCCTTGATGAAAAATAAGACTTGGGACTTAGTCCCTTTACCTGCAGAAAAAAGAGCCTTGCCTAACAAATGGGTTTATCGGCTGAAGGAGGAGGAAGGAGGTCAGAAAAGATATAAGGCCAGACTTGTGGTAAAAGGTTTTGCATAGAAAAAGGGTATAGATTATGATGAAATATTTTCTCCAGTTGTAAAAATGACTTCAATTAGAACTATACTTAGTCTTGTGGCCGCAGATGATTTACATCTTGAACAATTAGATGTCAAAATAGCTTTTCTCCATGGAGATTTGGAGGAGGAAATTTATATGTTGCAACCACAGGGATATGAGGTCAAAGGAAAGGAGAACTTGGTGTGCAGGTTGAAGAAAAGTCTGTATGGCCTAAAGCAAGCACCCCGACAATGGTATTTAAAATTTGATAGTTTCATGGCTGAACACGGTTATCATAGATGTCATTATGATCATTGCGTATATTTTAAGAGATTTGATAATGGCAGTTATATTATCCTGTTGCTTTATGTTGATGACATGCTTGTTGTTGGGTCTAACATGCAACATATAAATGATCTTAAACAGAAATTAGCTAGGTCATTTGCTATGAAGTATTTGGGTGTAGCTAAGAAAATTCTCGGTATGAGGATTACACGGGACAGGAAAAATAGAACCTTGAATTTGTCCCAAAGTGAGAATATAAAGAAGGTGTTGAAAAGATTTAACATGCAGGATGCAAAAGCAGTTAGTACACCTTTGGCTAGTCATTTCAAATTGACTAAGGAGATGTGCCCAAAGGCACAGGAAGAGGTTAATAAAATGTCTAACATCCCGTATTCATTAGCTGTTGGCAGTCTGATGTATGCAATGGTATGCACAAGGCCAGATATTGCACATGCAGTGGGAGTTGTGAGCAGGTTTATGAGTAATCCGGGTATGGAACATTGGAATGTTGTGAAATGGATTCTTCGGTATTTGAAAGGAACTACTACGAAGGCATTATGTTTCAAAGGATCTAATGTTGCTCTGAGTGGATTTGTTGACTCTGATCTGGTGGGTGATATTGATTCACGGAGGAGTACTACAGGGTATGTTTTTACTATAGGGGGAACTGCGGTCAATTGGATTTCTAGGCTACAAAAGGTTGTTGCACTTTCAACCACTGAAGCTGAGTATGTTGCTGCTACAGAAGCCAGCAGGGAGATGATTTGGTTGTAATGTTCTCTGAAGGAATTGGGTCAGACACAAGAGGATAGCCCATTGTATACTGATAGCCAGAGTGTCATTCATCTTGCGAAGAACTCTGCTTTTCATTCAAGGACAAAGCACATTCAGCTCAGGTACCACTTCATCCGGACTGTTTTGGAGGAGGGTCAGTTACGGCTTGAGAAGATTCACACAAGTGAGAATCCTACCAATATGTTCACAAAGGCAGTTCCACAGGAGAAGCTGATTTCTTCATCAGTTTCTATTGGTCTTCTTGATTGATAATTGTGGAATTTATACTAGTCAAGTCCTAGTGTTTTATCCAACGGATGTTGCATGTATAGTGGTGTCGTGTAGTATCAGTCTCCAAGTGGGAGCTTGTTCGGTGTGGAGCCTGATTAGTCTCCAAGTGGGAGATTGTTGAAATATGGTGACTGATCAGAAAAGTACTGTACACTCAACATGTATCCTCGTCGGGGTCCGAGGTCAGGCTGGGCCCCGGGCAGGGGTTCGAGGGCGGTAGCCCCCGAGAAAAAAAATTTTGCCATTTTTTCGTTGATGAAAACCGACATTGTAATAAAACCCTAAAAAGGCCGACTTTGTTTGTTGCCCTAAAAACGCATGTTATAAGTGGCTGGGATGCTTAAGGCATTGTAAGGTTGATGTACTATTTTTGCTGGATAATAAGAAAGATTGGATGACTGTGTATGGTGGACGTAACCCATTCTAGGTGAACCACGTTAAATCTATGTGTTATCTGTGTCTTGCTTTATTTCTTTATCTTTTGTATTTAAATCTGCATATAATTGTTAGTTCATATTTGCTTTGGATCTGCTTGAAACCCTAACATTCTCTTGCTCTACAATCATTCTCAAGCTCCTTATCCAAGTTTGTCGGAGGAGGATTTCCAGATGTCGGATTATGAGGTGTAACACCATTCTGTGTGATCTCCTAAATGTCCTTGCCAAGACAACTCAGATGAGTCTCCATCTGAATCTTCCATACTGTGTAATTTGTTCCATCAAGCCTAAGAATATCTCTCCGAAAGATCGCTCTAGATGAACTAGATGAACGTGAACTGTTAGTCTCCAAGGATCTTCCTCAAGCAGTTGAGCTTTCTGCAGAGAGGACCAAAGCTCTCATACCAATTGTTAGACAATTCAAATAACCGGAAGACAACTGAGAGGGGGGTTGAGTCAGTTGTCACAGATTACCAGAATATTTAACAATTAAAACTTTAATACCGGAACCCAAAACATTAATACCAGAATGCTTAAACCAAATACCGGAATAGTAGTTAAACCAATTAAGCATAAACAATAATCAGAGAATAAATACCATCCACATGACACCAAGATTTATACGTGGAAAAGTCGGTAAAGGGAAAAACCATGGTGGGAAGCCTACCCATAGTTAGATAATACTTCTGTAGTAAGTATGTGAATTACAATTGAGGGGCCTGCACTTGCAGGAAGGCCAACAGCCTAGAGTGCACTGCTCATCACAAAAGGAGTCTTACTAACTACATAGAAATCCAGACTACAATCCAAAAGAATGAATGAAATGCAAAGATAGCATCTCCTATGCCTGAGTACAGTTTCGGTTAAGCTCAATACCTGAGGACTAAATCCTCTTACATAAACCCAATTCGATCTCCAATGATCGACTAAATCCTCTACCTGAATGATATTACATTATTCGCATATTACATATCCATATCCCATTCCTTGACCATATACCATGATGATCTACAATGAGATCTTACATCATATATATACAAACCCTCAACCATAATCAATCAGGTCAGCCACCGAACAATAAACCAATTACATAATTACAAAACATGTTGGTCTTAGACCAAACAAATAATATCCAACACATAAGACATCCCAGAAACACATTGAGAGGTCCAATCCACACGTTACATTAAGCCGGTCCATAACCTAGATCAATCGAGACCTAATATAGGTCCACACCCTAAAGCAATGATCTCCATCTGCCAAGTCTCAAACATTATCACCATAAGCATCTTGAATCTATACCAAAAGCTACACCAACACCACTTATGCAATCCATCAAAGATCTTCATCAAAATCTCTGCCAGTGAAACCCTCGCTGGGACCACAAGCCAAGCTTCCAAGCAAGCAGGATAGCCTTTGATCACCAGACCAAAACCAACTGACTGAATATGAACATCAGTATCATGAATAAGCCAATTCCATAACCAAATAATACTGGAGCATACCAGATCATGCCGGATCCAAACCAACCAAAAACCACTCTACTTACCGGGACCAGAAGGGTATCGATAAAGCATCGAAAACAACAAGTGTTGACATCAATGACAAAACATCAATGCAACACATAATCAATTCCTCCAAATGGCCAACAAAGTACACATCTTAGACAAACTCCCTAATTTCATTGACTTGGGCTTCACATATCTTCAAGTATATAGAGGGATTCCTTTTTTGAACTTGCACAAGCCTATCTTAAGTAACCCTTTAGTCATTTATTCTTTGTAGTGCACCGATAATTGGTTAACACTAAAATTTTACCGATGCCATAATTTGAAAAATAGAATAGTAGAAAATGCATGCTTTTTTTGATACACTATTGTGATCTTGAGGATCAAAAGTGGTCAACACCTTGAGATGAATAGGTCATACTTTTTATGACTAGGTCAAAGTATATTTATAGACCTACAAAACAAAATATTTAATTTCTGTAGCTAGAGTATTTTTTTTTTTTGCTCAGTAATTGTTGTTTCTTTTATTCAATTTTGGGTTTTTGTCAAGTTGGGGTTACAACAAGGGAACCTCCTCCCAAAATCATTAGAGCACTATAGTGCAAGACCCATTAACAAGTCTATCATTACATAAAAATTTTACTCTATCCTTATCATGAGATCGAAGAATCCTATTGGAAGGAAAGTTCACCATACCTCTTTTATCTCCTTTCCTCTTCACCTTTGTCCAACTCTCCTCTTGTCCCCTATTACCTTATGTTGCTTTCTTGGATCCATCTGAACTAATCTCCTGCCATCTCGCATGATCTTGGTTTTTATTCTCCATCTTCCTGTCATCACAATCTGTCTTTGGGCAAGATTTTGTCCTTTCTCTAGGAGTACTACCCTCTTTTGCAATGACACTCCTACATACAACATCAACACTAGATTTCACCAAATCCCCTGAATCAGATTTAGGCACACGAGAAGTGGCACATTCAACTTCTAACCCCTTGGGGGTTTTAGGGGAGACATTTTGACTGTCACTTTCCACCACATAATAGGTATCAACAATATCTTTCCACCATGTGCCCTGTTTGTTTAATTTTTTCTGATCACAACTTGCTGCAAGATGACCCATCTAGAAGTAGCGACATCATCTAAAAGGAATGCCCTCATAATCGATTACTTGCATCCAGTTTCCTTTGCCAAAATTTAGATTTAAGTCTGCAAGGAGTCCCTTTTTTAGATCCATCTCAACCAAGATACGAGTAAAGGTTGTGTGATGAATCCCTAGGGAATCCACATCCACACCCAAGAATTTTCCCAATGAACCGTCGATGGCCTCAAAGCAAGATTTAAACCAAAACTGCAAAGGAAAATATCGAAGTCTTACCCACATTGGAACATAATCGAAGGATTCCATTGTAGGGTTGAAGGATGGATATCAAAGTTTCAAAAGCAACATGTATTTATCCTCCCAACTCCACTGATTCTCACAGAGGACCTTCTTCCGGTCTACTTCATTGTCAAAAACCACTATGAAATAGCCTCAAGCCCCTGGAAATATTGGATATCTCCCGCAACATAAGGTTTCCAAAATGTAGTGATCCATTTATGAAGGTCGGGTACACTTGGCCAGAAGCCCTTAAATCTCTCGATAAAACCCATTTCAGAGAGGTATTTCTCATTATCCTTAACCTCATTCACGATCTCCACCCCAAAATGGACTGTTGGTCTTTCTGCTACTGAAAAAATTTGAGTATAAGCCCTAGGTTTTCCAAAAATTATACCATCCTCCACACCCCTTCCTCTAGAAATTTTGCCAGACATATGCGTTCTTTCCCTTACCCCCACGTCTAGTTTGTCGGCTCAAATGGGGCATTTTCTGGTTGAAAGACTCGTCTCCTCATGCCCATGCCAACTACTAGCACATATTGTGGGTCTAAGCCAAGGCAAATACCCATTATCTTTGTCGCTGCCATGCACATGTCCTCTGCCACCGTCATGGTAGAGGGCGTTGCAATTCGAATAGAAACTTGATATAGTCTTGCAAACCCTAACGTAGGAGGGTCCCCGCAACACCATACTATCTTTCCTAATTCGTAGGTAAAACAATTTTGTGGCTCCATTATCTTATTAATTATATTAAACCTATGTAAATCCTAGCCCAATCAAATCAATAAATTATGAGTTCTTGTTTTTACTATTCTAAAAATCCCTTTGATAATGATGATAATGAGAGCCTTGTACATCAAGATGAATATCATGATGATGATATCCTTGTAGATCAAGATGAGTATCTATATGACCATAATAGTTTTCTTAATATTAAATGAGGTTGTGCCCATCTATATCACCTCTTACTTCAAAACATAGTTTCCACAACTAGGTCCCTCATATGAATAAAATTTGAACTTTATTCAAACCTTCCATATCCTCATCCATCAACCAATGAAGATCCTAACCTAAATGGATTATGTGTTAAAATTAACTAGGAAACAACCATTATAGTACAAGAGGATCCTTCGTGAAGGGCACAGAGAGTGGGGGGAAGTGAATCAATATATCCAATTTTCACTTAATGTTAAAATTTGATTGCCACAAATAACTTATCAAAGCAACTAGAAAATCAAATTCACTTAAATAACTCAATGGTGTAGCAAATAAAGCATGTAAGTAAACACACATTCACATAATGAACACCAAATATATGTGGAAACCCATGATGGGAAAAACCAAAATGAGAATAGTTGTTTGGATCTATGCCCAAATCCAACATCACAATGAATTACTTACATAGATTTAGTAGGCACCAACCTATCGGAGACATCAATCCCTTTAATGTACTATGAGAACCAACCCACTAGAGACACCAATCTCATATTCCTAAGTATGAGCACCAAATTAGGGACTAGGACCTTCTTGGTAATTTGTGTGCCAACCCTTGCAAAGATCGGTTCAAAAAGTTCACTATCATATAACACGTCATGTTAGTCGATGCAACTAACATGTCATGTTATCACACTCAACAGAGTTAACTGCTTCCTTATATTTTTCAAAGCACATAACACGAAGGTTATGTGGGTGTCAATAACACAATATGTTATTGATCCATGCCTTGCAGTAACACCAGCATCTCATGCGAATAACACGTCGCGCTATTCACCATCTTGTATCGGTATTGCGTGTTATTAACCATTGCATGTTATTGATTGCATTAGACTATTTATCACAACATGTTATTCGGTTGGCGATAAGTCTTTTTGTTATCCCGTAGGGTGAGAGAAGAGATCAAAAGGGTCATGCGGGATAAGAGAGCAAGAAAAGATAGTGCTCCCCTTCCTTACCCCACATCGAGTTCAAGGCGCAATGAAACATCGTGCGGGATAAGAACGATAAGCATTTTTCTTATCTCACAAGGCGAAGTGACCAAGGCACAAGGTCGTGCAGGGTAGGCAGTTCCAAAGACGAGAATGTGATCCTCCTTATCCCATGCTAAAAAGAATACAAGGCTAAGGGCCATGCAAGATAAGAGGGTCAAAGGGCAAATGGCTTTTCTCCTTATCTCGTACCAATGAAAGCACAAGAGATGGCTAGTGTGAGATAAGAAAAGATAGTGGGTAGGACTTTCCCTGCTATCCCGCAGGAGAAAGTGGAGGTCTAGGATGGCCACGTGGGATAAGAGGGTCGAGTGGTAGATGATGGGCTCAATGACTTAGCGGCCACGTTAGCAGTGGCAGACTGTTGGGAAAATGGTGTTGTACACCTTGCATAATAAAGTTTCATTGTTGTATTATTTTATTATTGTGTGAGATGGACATGTAGTTATATTGTAATATCATATTGTATTGTTGCACCTAGGAGCACTTAGATAGACGTGCAACATGTAGAGATTCCCTTGGAATATTCTTGTAACCACTTGATGAGTTGTATTGACACATTGGTATTATTATATTGTATTTATTTAATATTGGGGAATATAATTGTGATGAAGTATCCAATATTAAATGTGGGTCAAGGGTAGGTAGGAAAAATATTATATTTTATTGTCACATGGTTTTGGGCACATGGTTTTGATGTAATACCACTTGGTGGTTTTGTGGGAGCTTGTGTTCTAAAAGAAACCACACGGGTAGTTGTTTGGGTTAGTCAGTTAACCAGGTTAGTATTTGTGAGGGAGGAAGCATGGCATGGGATGGGATGTGTGGATTCATGCTTGGTCACATGGAGTGCTTGGTTATGGCTGGGTTTTCAAGGACTTTCCATAGTTGTACTGTAATGGCTGCATTGTTGATAATACATGGTGGATGATGCTTTTGGAGGCTGAATTTTTCTCTCATGAGGGTTTAGGGTTTCCATTATATCTCATATCTGATCTCCTCCTCTTCTGCAGATATTTTATAACCTAACCCTAAGAGGATTAGGGTTTCCATCAGTAGTTCGATTTTGAGTTATACCTCAACTATAAAGGAAAAAAATTGTATATTTTCCAAAGGATGATCTCTTCTTTTTCACTTACAGTAGTCTATGACTCCTGCAACTGTAAAAATTACCTTGCCTCTGCATTAATAGAATTTTCTTACATTACCTTGTTTCATTTTATGCAAATTTGTGTATTTCTCTTACCTGTTTGTGTGAATGCGTCTTTTTCTTGTTTTCTCATCATCTGTGATAGTGTTGACTTCTCTTAGAGTGGCATCTAAGAATATTGTTTGTTCCTCTGCCATTGTTAAGAATTGCAGCCTTGACTCAGTCATAGAAAGCTAGACTTAGATAGAAATTAGTGTATCTTTTGGCCAATTTTATTGGTGTTATGTGCAATTACAAGTGGGGGTAGACTAAATTTCAATCTAGGAGCAAACCTTTTTTTCTTCTTTCAGCTTTCCCTTCTTTCTCCATTTTCCCTTAGAATCAGCAGAATAGGATTTATCAGTGTTGGATTATTCCAACAACTGCACTAAGATTGAATAGGAAGCCGACCTTTTCCACACACTCTCCTTTGCATCTTATGATATTCCAATGATGGCGTACTGACCACACTTTGTCTCATTCTTAAGCTTGCATGATATGAACCTGTATTCTTAAAAGTAGATAATTAAGAACACACACACTAAAATGAATCTAGGACACTTATAAATATGTGTATCAATTATGATTACAATTACATGTCAATCTAAAATATAAATGATCATCTACAAGTTAGCCACATAACTTTTTATTCACCAAATATGTAGTAGGCTTCGTCCTGATTATCCCATACACAAATCAATACAAATGGAACACACCACACACCTTGTAAGATAGCTTAAGTTGGTACAATAGGTTGTCCATGTGCAATCTTCAACATACACACATGCTACACTTCATCCACAATTTGACCACATCAAACTTGTAAAACTAGTCAAGCCTGAACAACTCACACACGGTTCCATGCAAGGAAACACATTATGTGGTCCTATTGAGGATCAATATGAACTCAATGAACATCCACCCTAAATTTCTAGTAAAGTGCACACAGAATGATTGCCACATCACTCTAGAACATAAACAAGGTCTGTCAACAACACAATACCAAGATGGTGAAACAAACATTGTGTTTTGCCACACCGTAATTATGGAAATACTGGATATTGATAGAACATGTGTATGCATACTCTCCATCCATACCACAAGTCATAACTCTTAAGCATTAGCAAATACAAACCTTTGCAAGTTACCAGAATAAACACACTAACTGGGTAACTGCAACCAACCTTCCAAAATAGACTTCCAAAGCACTTCCATCACATTGAATAGATACACCATGATAATACAAACATGTTTCAACCAATTTGATATTTATATCAATCAATGGGACTACCACAACTCAAAGAAACTCAAAATTCTCTAACATAACATGACAAGTAACATAACTTCTTCAACCCTCTGAATGCAACATGAATAAGAAGCGTAACTAAAACTCCATTGAAAACCTTTTTCCAACAATCAATGAAAAATTCTATCCAACAATCTCCCCCTTTTTCTTTGATGGCAAACAAAAAAATATTATTGGCACATCAACAAATATTAGAGAAATCTAATATGCTAGGACCGAGGACTCCTCCTATTAGAAATATCATGAGCTCCATTCTTCTAAGCATTTTGAGTCCATTCTCCCCCTTTGATGTCAATGACAAAGGCTAACTCTTTGTGCCAAAACAAAAACCAAATTACAGTAAATACCATGTATATTAGGAATTAGGCGTTGTACACCTTGCATACTATTTCTATGTGTGTGGTACACCTAGGTGGGCCTAAAAGTATGTGCATCACTAGGAATTAATATTCTTGTGGCCACTTTACATATTGTATGTAACATTGAGAAAAATATTTAATGTGGGGTCTCAAATTGGGAAAACATATTTAATTTTATATTGGGGAAATATTAATTAACTAAAAACTTAGTACCCAATATTAAATGAGGGGTCAATGGTATTGTGTTCACGTGGTTTTGTGACACATAGTTTTAGCTTACCACTTGGTTGTATTTGTGTGAGCTTGAGTCTATATAAGGTTGGTTGGTTGAGTGGGTTATCATAGTGTTGAGTCTTTCTAAGGAATGCATATGTGAAGCATGGCATGTGATGTGTGAATTCATGCTTGGAAATATGGAGGATGCATTGAAGGGTTTGATGTTTTATAAGTATTCAATGTAACTCTATAAGTGCATCTATTGTTTATTTGTTGAATAATAAGATGAAGTATGAATGCTCTTGGAGGCTGGTTTTTTCCCTCACAAGGGTTTTCCTAAGGTATATCTTGTGTTATCTTGTGACTTGTTTATTTTATCTATGCATAATGATTATTTTGTAAACTTGTATGCATGATTTTCTCTCATGGGTTATATAGGAAATGGATCAATTGAACAAGGTACTTATGCATTATTTCCTAACAATGTATTCATTTTTTGATGATGTCCTTAATCTAAAGTACTTTGTAGACCCTTTAGAATAAGTGAAAGATACCACTAACTATCCCCTAGTCCATAACTAATTCTCAATCTGGCATCCTCATGTCAACCTTAACAAGAGATTGTCAATCTAGCAAAATTTGCTTAACATTTTTTCTTGTTTGAATTTCAAATCATATAAAAATAACTAGACATTTTAGCCTCTTATTCAAGTCCATTATTTGAACCTTCAAAATTTAATCAACTGTCTAATAAAAAACCCTATAAACTATCCATATAATCATCCAAATAATATTTGGATGATTTTTTCAAGGACTATTAATGAAGAATAAACATCAAAAGGACAAATTTTAGGAGTTGTATCATACCCCTTCTTAGGACCACCATCCTTTAGAATGTACAAGAAATTTGTTGGTAATGAAGCTATTCCAAACCATAGCTACATTATTCAATCCCTTACTAGCATTAACATCTTAGTAAATTATCCCATGTGGGGAGATAGAGAATTATATTTCATGAGATCCATAACATCCATAAGGTCCAAGATCCATGAGATCTATAGGACTCAGTGATGGTCCACTAATCAGTGTCGAAGATTAAAGGATTATATTCAAGATATAATTGATCAAGGAGATATTCAAGTAAAATGGTGTGCATGTATATTCTCAACAAAGCAATTGATAATATGTCAAGAGCTCATTCCAAATCACGAATAACCTTTCTCACAACCAAGTCAAGGCCAAAATACCCAAGCTAATATCGTGCATCATGTAACACATTCCCTTTTTGATTTTGAGGCTATTGGTCCCATAATGTACATACATATGTAAATTGATCAAATTGAGCATATTGACAATCAAGTTGTAGTTACAATTGATCACATCGAGCATGTAGGTAAGGTAGTCACAATTGATAACATGAAACACACTGATATTCTAGTCACAAAAATCATGAATAAGGAGCAAACACCAACATCCTATCAAGTTGGTCCAATCACCTTTATCCAATCTAGTTTCCTTATCAATGAGAAAATTAATGATTTTAATATAATTTTAGTACACTCATGGGATAATATCACGTTTTAATAAGCAACATGTATCTTATCACAAAGAAAACATGTCAAATCATCAGCTGAAAAGGAAAGGGTTTGGATCTTCATGAGTAAGGAATCATAGATCTTGTATCATTTTATGTAAAGCATAAACATCAATGCATCAAATACAAGTATTCTACTAAGAAATTAGTGATGTTTGTGACACTTTAGTAATAATTGGGCCACTTTGTATTATGCAAACATTGAATAAAGTACATCTGTAGCCTCTATGAAAATACTATTGACATCATTCCTTTTATCAATACCATTACCCATACTATCAACCTTGACCTCTAGCATAAAAAATTCATGGATTGGGACCAACAAGATCATACATCATTTGACTTATTCCAAAATGATCAAGAATAGAAAGAAAGCATGAGACTTCTAGAAAATATCCCTCTAAAGGATCATCACAAAACTTTAAAATTAATCTAGATGCCCTAGCATATGAAGAAAAGAATCCAAAAGAATTCAAGAATCACTAATAAGAAAAGCATCAACATGAAGTGCCAAGACAAAATTAAGAAAAAATATAAAATAAATCTAAAGGTTGATACACAAATTAATAAATAATGAATGAATCATGAAATCAAAGTGGATTTTGAAGCAAAATAAGTCAAGGATTCAATAGAAGTTGCAAATCAAACCAAAATAAATTACCTAGGTAAATAGAAAGATCAAATTGAATCCAAAATCCAAATGAAATAAAACATAAGATAAAAAAATAAATCGATTTATTGAACCAAATCAAAGGAAGAACTTGGCATAAAAAGGTGTCAACCACTTTGGCACATGAGGTTCTAGGTCATATGTGGTAAGTGTTATTGTTTGTTCTAATAGAAATTCCTATCTCAAATTTCAATTTGGAAACCTAAAATCCTATACCTAGATAGCCAAAAAACCTTTAAAACAACAATTTAACATCCAAATAAAAATATCCAAAACCTAATTTTAGATTTAAATTTGAGTCCAAACTTCACACCCCCAATCCAAATTGTCAAACTAGAATCTCAAATAAAAAACCATGTCCAAACATCCAAAATCTTGAATCCATTGTATCTTAGTGACAACAATTTACTAAATGCACTATGATGATACTTTATTGTTGTAACAAAGGAAATTTGATTCAACAAAAAGACACTTGTTTTCTAACCAAAAGATTCCTACATTTTTTCTTCTAGGATTATATAATTTTAAATAACATGTATTCTACTTCTACTCAATATAGAATGAGAAAAATAATTTTGATAATCTCAAAAGTGCTTCTAAATTAAAAAGTGAATGATTTTATTCAAATGGAGTAAGAAGAAGATATATAATTTGTTGTTTACTAAAAGATGATAGAAAATTTACATTACGAAAGCACATTACACAACAAGATAAAAGTTTACAAGTGTGTCACACTTTCATATACCATTTTTCAACTTAGACTACCTCAGAGTGATATTTATATTTTGAATTTTAAAAGGATGTAAATTAATTAAATGTACAATTATTATTGTAGTTTATATTTATAATTTTTAAAGTTAAAGAAATATTTGGATATTACTTTTTCATAAATTTAAGAGAAAAATAATAATTATTGTGAATCTAGTGTATTAGGAAAAAAAATGATAAAAATATTTTTTTAAAGACAAATTTAATCAAAACAACTTAAAATTTTCATTGGACATCAAATTTTGTTTGAATTTTATAATATTTTAATATATATGCGCTCTTGGAGATGATTCTTTGCTCTAGTGCATCATATATTTTTCAAAAAATTTAAATATATATATTTTCCTTTCTAATCAACCTCATGTTTGTTTTTAATAACCTACTTGCAATGACTTTAAAAATATATATAATAAAACCAATCAAAACACATAAAAAATTATATTCTAGACTCTGAGTTATACAAAAAGGTAATTTTAGATTCTCATAAAAGTATACTTGGTTGTAGAAATATGGAGTTAAAGTTGAGTGTTTATTGAATTTATCCTAGAAGAAGGGTTAAACTACTACATATACAATTTTAGGTGAAATCATTTCAACTAAAAAGATTTCAATAGAAAAGGTTTTACTTGAAAACTTGCAAGTAAATTCAAGCATCTTCAAGCTTTGAAATTAAAATACTTTTTTTACTATTATTTCAAACAAAAGAGTTTCACTTGAAACTCTTTGTGCCACATAGTTGTCAAGTAGTTTTGGGTGAAATTGTTTCGCCTAAAACTATTTAAAATGAAATGTAATTTCTTTGTAAAATTTTATTGGTCAAAGATATGATGTATGACTCTTTACTTTTACTCAATAGAAAATATGAAGAGAGGAACATCTAACCAGATGTTGTAGCTTACTATGTAGGATGTTAGCACATCAAGTAGACATTTGCATTTAACGTTGTCACCTATACAACCCAAAATACAAGATTACTTTAAGAAGATAGTTTATTTGTGTCTAAAAATTCGCCCAGTCTTTTAACCAGACCTGAGAACACATCATAAATCTACCAAATAATGAAACTAATAAAGAGAAATAACCATGTTGAACTTAAAAAATAAATACAAATAAACAATGGACATGAAAGCTCTTGCAAAACTTTGTGTAGTTGAATGCTCTCAAGATGCTTGGAAATACAAGAAAAGAGAAAATTTTAAGTTATTTTGGAACTTACCTTAGATCAAGCCCCTATATTTTTTGTTGATCTTTGTGAATAACCAAATAAAAATAATAATAAAAGAAATGTGATCTTATATCATGTGCATCACACATATCAACCATGAACTACAAAGAGGACCACTATAATGTATAGATTCAATCAATTTGAGAGGTGGTCTCCACAAAATATATTTTTCCAATAGATAATGAGCTACAATAGATAATGAGCTACAATATCAAAGCACAATAATATCATTCAAATAATAAGAATAATATTCCTCGGGGTTTGAGAGATGTGCAATCCAAGTAATCTTATGAGAGATTGAATCAACCATGTAGAGCAAGATAATATAACAAGAACATGGATTCCTTTAGCTTTCAATGGATAATTTAGCAAAGTATATCCAAGAGTCCCAAGAGAGAGATAAAAGATGGCAAACACTACTTTATAAATAGAGAATCAAAATATTGTTGAGTCAGGTATGTAAGTATGGAGTATTACATTATTAGGTGAATGTTATAACATGTGACAATGGATAATTAAAGCAAGAAATAAATATTTGAAACTTAAAAGTTTATGCAACACTAGTGTGTCATGCTCGTACTCTAAGAAAACTCTTTAGAATTTAGCATGGCATCTCTTAACAAAGGTGAGACTGATATTATAGTCTAAAATTTAGTTAAATATTGGTGGAAAGGACATAGGTCAAGTTTAGAGCTCAAATGGACCTAGAACATGCTACAATAGGAGATGCTAAATTAGGTTGAAAATAGAATGTGAAATTACAAGGATATATAGTTTTCTATATATTAAATTTGATATTTTATTATTTTAAGCAATATTTGTGTTTTATGGATGTTTTTTTATTATGCATGCATATTTATGATGTTATTAAATCATTTAATTAAATGTAATTAGGATTTAATTAAATAATTATAGATAAAATTAAATTAAATATTATAATGATTTAATCAATTAATTGGAACAAAATTGTTTAACTAATTATTATAAAGGTCTAATCAAATAATTGAATTAAATGGCTAATCAAATAATATCAAAGATCTAATTAAGCAATACAATTAAATTGCTTAACTAAATTCCATAAATATGCACTCAAGCAATTTTGACATGAACATGGTAACGAAACTAAGTGATGTTTATATGCAAATAAAAAGTACAAAGATAATTTACAATACTATAATTTATTTCAAGAATAAAAAGTAGCAAGCATGCAAATGACTATATTACTCATGATAAAGCATGTAAGTAATTGTGTCATTGCCTATACTACTAGCTTCCTCCACATTTATAGGAAATAGTTAGATTTATTCTACTTCCATTGATACAAGGCCACCACCCTTAATCTCTACAAACCCACTGCTAATTTGGAAGCACAACCATTTTATTTCACCACTTAGCTTCACCACCAAAAGTAAGTTACAAATTCTTATTTGGCCTATGGGGCACAAATTAGGGTTAGGCTCTACTAGCTAAAAAATGGTGATCGATCATTGGAAGAATTTTTTTAGGCCTTGTGAGCCTATCATATCTCACCATCCATGAAGCAAATTTATGTAGAAGTTAACTCTTGTGAGAGATTGCTAATATTCGTAATTCCTTTGTCTGACACTGCGAATAGGTCTTTATGGATTAGTATTATACACTAGACTTGATGGCTACCTTGCAACAATGTCGCAATGTGATCCCTTGTTAGGTCTCTAATTCCCAACATATTTTGTGTGAAATTCTCACCTTAGAATATTTGAAGGAAATTGTATTTGTGATGGCTAATGTTGACGCTTTTGGGATGGAGGGGTTCTATTAAATAATTTACAAGTCCTTTTTATGGTATTATCGACATGGACCTCCATAAGGTATATATTGAAGCATTTCACTCAAAATCTCTAGGAAAGCTAATTATCAAAGGAGATGTTAAACTCATACCTAAAGCTAGTGACCTTGAGGAGATTTACAACTAGAGGCTAGTTACTTTGTTGAACATCTCCTACAAGTTCATTGTGAAAGATCTAGATCATAAGCTTTGTACTATGCTCTCCTAGCTTGTTTGTTTTGAACAAACAAGATCCATTAAGTCTAGATTTATCTTGAATAATATTATTGCTATTTAGGAAGTCATGGAATGGTCTTGTCACTGCCATCATATTACCATCTTCCTCAAACCTAAATTTTCCAAGGCCCATGATTGCATTGAATGGTTGTTCATCATTATCATCCTTTAAGCACTTAGCTTTAGGCCCCATTAAATTCAATTTGTGTAGATGTTATTTGTGGATGCCTCTACTTGTATCGTAATAACTAGCTAACAATCTATGCATTTTTTGGTTTCATAGGTCCATTCGTGAAGGTTTTCCTCCAGATTTGACACTTTATATTCTTTTTATTGAAGGATTTGGGTATCTCCTCACCAATGTGGTAATCCAATGCTTTATTAAGGGACATCTCTTCCCAATTTGTCCCAACAATTGGTTTATGGTTACTTTACCAATGATTCTTTACTCACTCTTATTAAGTACAAAAATAATATCACTCAAGCTCTTTAGTGCTTGGATGTCTTTTTCCATGATTCTAGATCAATTATTCAATGAGGGTAAGTGCAAGAAGTTGAGACCTAATTAGGGGGAAGTTTTAGACTTAGAAAAAATACTGACAAAAATAGGTACTTGTTTATGTTCATGATCTCAAATTGAAATTTTTACTCATGCAAAATGGGTACAACCATTTTGATTTTGAAAATAGGTTTCCGTTTTGAAAAATATGAGTACACATTTTTAAATGGGTACCTATTTTATGCAAAAATAGGTACCCATTTCTAATTACATCATATTTGAAAATCAGTACCCATTTCTAATTACATCACATTTTAAAATGGGTACCCATTTCTAATTACATTATATTGTTGTGGGTATGTGTTTCATAAAATTTGAATTTTGAAACCAATGTCTTTGCCTTTGTTTTAGGCTTGGAAACCCAAACCCTAGCCTGGACCTGCAAGTACAATGCCATGAAAACAACAAAGAGAAAACTTGACTTTGGCAATATGGCTTATGACTTCTTTTTAAGAATTTTTTTGTGAAAAAAAAAACCCATTATAGATTATGATGTATAGTTTTCAAATATGTGTTTTTCAATTATTAGATTTTTTTTTTGCTCGGTAAAAAGGCCTAAGCCATATTTTATTAATAAATAGTATTATAATCTCCACTCAGTGCGGGCGCCGGTAGGAAAGAGCGGAGAGGAGAAAGCCTTCGGCCTTGCCCAGGACCATAGGTCCAATAAGACTAATAACATTTTTTTTCAATTATTAGATTTGTTTTTCTTTTTTTTAATTAGTTTCTAATGAAACTAGTCCATAAACTTAAAATGTCAGGTTTTCATTGTGCTATGCTCAAATACATCATTGATAAATAAGAAATAAGGACAATCACGAATTCCTTAACTATCTAAGCAATTCAAACATAAAACCAATGAAATAGATGCAAAATGGAATTAAATTAAACAATATGAAACTCCCTATTCTGCATCATGGCTTCCATTGTTCTTCTTCTCTCTGTGGTATGATGGATCTCAGATATTGCACTGGCAACCTGCAATTGACACAAAGATTCGAAATTCGTGATCTAGAGTAATTGTGAGGATTGAATGCTCAATTTA
This sequence comes from Cryptomeria japonica, assembly GCF_030272615.1. NCBI lineage: Eukaryota > Viridiplantae > Streptophyta > Pinopsida > Cupressales > Cupressaceae > Cryptomeria > Cryptomeria japonica. The sequence goes on along the minus strand of NC_081407.1, from coordinate 64,091,327 downwards.
TAGATTTTTGGATGAGATTGATTGAAAAGGTGGAATAGAATGATCTAGAGGTGGAACTCAGGTGAGCTCACATGCTGATTGATAGTTGAACTGTTGACTTGGAGGTGAAACATAATAGATTGAATAGATTAATGGAGTCAACTGATTGAGAAAAAGCTGACTGAAAGAAGAAAAAGAATGATTGGAAGAAATAAAGAAGAAGACCAAGCTAACTAGAAGATGGAAATAGAGACTGGAGAGATAAATGATTTAATTAATTAATTTAGCATGTGCTTGCACTTTAACTTAGATTTTCAATTTAATCTTTGCATGAAATTTAATTCAAATAATTGAATTTATTTTAAATTCAATTTAGTATTTGAATATATTTAGAACTTGACTTTGATTTTCAATTTGGTTTTTGAAATCATGCACATGTATTTGAATTTGGAAGAAATTAGAAGAATATGAAATTAAATGAAATTAGAATTTGGGGATTTGAAAATGGAAGAACTAATTAGTTAATTAAATAATTTAAAGAAACTATTTAATTATTTTAGAAATGGACTTTAATTAAATAATAAAGATTATTTAATTATTTTAGAAATGGACTTTAATTAAATAATAAAGATTATTTAATTTAAAGGATTAAATCATAATTAATTAAATTAATATTTAGAAAAGGGTTAATGATTAGATGATTAGAGATAGAAATTGAGAATAGAATTAATATTTAAATAATAAAAATTACTTAAATTATGGAATTAAAAATCAGAATTAGTTAAATAATAAATTTTTAATTAATATTTAGAAAATGATTAAAATGATTAAATGATGATAGAATAGGGAATATAACAATTAGTAAGATGATGAGGAAATATGAAATTAGAAGAATAAGATTAATTAATTTAATTAAAGAATTAAAGAATTATTTAATCAATTAGAGGAATAATTAGTACATGATCAATGAGACATTTTTAGGTGTCTACATTTTCCCCTCTTTGAGACAATGTCAGAATGATATTGTTTCAAAGACATTGTCGCAAAGAAAACAAAAAGTTCTACCTCAGTATGCCTTGGTACCACTATATAGTGTAAATATGCCCCCTCGGAAAAGGTGGTTGAAAAATTCAAAAATTGAGACCATGTTTTTGATATCAGGAACGATATTGTTTCAAAGACATTGTCTCAAAGAAAACAAGAAATTTTGCCCCAGTATGCCTTGGTACCACTATATAGTGTAAATATGCCCCCTCAGAAAAGGTGGTCGAAAAATTCAAAAATTGAGACCATGTTTTCGATATCAGGAACGATATTGTTTCAAAGACATTGTCTCAAAGAAAACAAACTTGGTACCACTATATAGTGTAAATATGCCCCCTCGAAAAAGGTGGTCGAAAAATTCAAAAATCGAGACCATGTTTTCAATATCAGTGTAATAAGCAATCGTGTGAAGTTTCGTGCGATTTCGAGATCGTTTGAGTAGGCTACAAGTTGTTTGAAGCTGGCGGGGACCATGCGTGTCGAGGTGTAAAAAAACCCTAATTTTGAGCTATAAATAGAGATTTTATGTTTTCATTTGCTCATTTGGTATTTGGTAAGTTATTTGTTTTCTCTGCAAATCTTGTGCTTTCTTTCGAGTATTTGATCATCATGGCTAGTTATAGAGCTCGATTGCACCTGTCTGACCGAGTACCTTCATATCAGAGACCTCCTGGGACTGGTGGCATGGTATTTTTCTAAAAAAAAATTTTATTTTTGGCCTGTTTTTCGTTATTTTTCAAAAAAATTCTAGTGTTCAATTTTTCCTTTGCATCATGCAATCGCCTGTCGGTTTTTACGCATTTGTGCTTAATGTTATGCAAACGCTCATAAAGTCATGCATTAGCCATTAACGTTGCGCATTAGTACATAATGTTACACATTCATTGATTTCTTTACGCAATAGTGTTGATTGTTACACATGCACTCCTTTCATTATGCATCCGCTATAAACGTTACACATAACCCATAATTGTACCGCGTTAGTAGTAAACGTCACACATTCATTGTATGTGAATTTTTTTGCCATGCGTCTGAGAAATTTTTGTTTTGTGTTTTCGTAATCTGATATCTGATATTTTGAACTTTTTCTCTTTGCAGGAGAACATTGGAGTGTTGTACTGCCGACAGAGCAGACCCAGTGGACTTGATCTTCGTGTTGTTTTACCTGATGAGGAGATTGAGCATATTCGACAGCTTGGTTTGTACTATGTGTTACACTTGCCAGAGGTGATGACCAACAGGGCCATGATTACAACGTTGATAGAACAGTGGCATTTTGAGACATGTTCTTTCCATCTTCTGACCGGGGAGGCATCCATTACCTTAGAGGATATATGGCATATATTGTGTATTTCGATTCACGGTGAGAGAGTTGTGTATGACCATGAAGATGGCATTGATGGATTGTGTGCACTTTTCAAGTGTGAGATACAAGACTTGCAGATCAGTGGTCAATATGACATCCCTTGGGCCTGGTTAGATTATGATGACATGACTATTGTATTATGCAGTATTGTTGGTGGTTTGTTGATACCTGATAGACGAGGTCACGGATTTTCAGTGGGATGGGGCAGAGTGCTCCATGATATGATTGTTCATCGATGAGTATATGCTTGGGGTCCATGTCTTTTTGCCATGTTGTATTATTAGATGCATGGGATTGTATATCTTGGGTATCAATCTATCAGTTGTGGTGTGACACTGCTCCAGATTTGGGCATGGGAGCATATTTCTATTTTGAGGCCTGTTACTCATGTTGATTTGCAACTTGGTGAGCCTTATGCTTTTAGGTACACAACAGGTATCAGACATAGGGGTTCAGGTAACACCTTATGTTGGAGACATAAGTTTGACATACTTCAATATTTTATTTGGAGACCTTACTTAGATTGTCCCGGTTGGGCGAATGACGTAGTACACTTGCCTTTTTGCCGACATTAGAGGTATCTGATCGATAGGACTTTTGAGACGCAGCAGATTATAGAGATGTATCTCCTAGGTCAGGTATTAAGATAGTTCAGAGAGGTACAGGTGACACCAGTTGTTACTGCTTACTTTACTCATGTATCTCGGGAGGTATCTGATTGGGGGGTGTGTATAGAACCGCATGTTGCTTCTACTGAGTTTGATGCTCTTCAGCTGTTACTCTGGGGTTGGGGTAGAGGTGCAATGGATCCAGGGACTACGTCAGAGTATGATGCATGGTTTGTCAGACATAGGCCTATTCCACTTATTGATCCTGTTGTTCCGATTACAACACAGCAGGTTCGCCATCCTAGGCCGAGATTGAGGCTAGAGTTGGGGGAGATAGTCGGAGGAGGAGAGGAAGGTAGAGCCGAGGGAGGAGCTGAGGGAGATGGAGGAGCAGAGGGAGAGGAGGATGTAGACATTGGTGGAGACACTGAGTCTATCAACAGTGGGGATAGTGATGATTCTTCAAAGTCATCGAGTAGCGAGGATGGAGATGATGACGATGATATGTCGGAGCAGGAGGACGTGCCTGCTGCAGAGGGTGGAAGAGGACAGGTGGGCGATGAGGATGCTCAACATATTCTTAGAGCGTGGATTCAGAGTTTGGAGGAGGAGGTTGCTAGACGAGATGTCGAGCGAGAGGTCTACCATGCAGACTACGGTGCTTTAGAGGCTGAGAGGGATCGTCTCTAGAGGGAGAGAGATGATGCAGTTAGATGGTCACAGATGATTCAGGCTGCATATGACCAACACTTTGCTCTAGGTATCGATGTATGGAGTTAGTCTGACAGACTTTACTACGCTACATAGGAGGTTTTTTACTACCGACAACTTTATCATAACACTGCTCGTGAGGGACAAAGAGCTCCTAGTTTTAGTGTTGTTAGAGGTCATTTAGGTTCTAGTAGGACTTCCACATGGAGGACCAATGGTGGTGGTGTTATGGGACCACCTCGACATCCTGGGACAGGATCCACCCGCTGATAGAGGCAGTGTTGGTTGAGACATTTTGATCATGTTATCTGAGCTTCGGGCCTATTTATTGTATTCATACACATTATCATTTTTGAGTTATATATATGATATGCAATTTTTTGCAGCTATCTATTTATACTTTGTTTTCCATGTATGCTTATATGATGATATGAGTTATATGATGTATATTTATTTGATTCTATATGATTCATGAATGCAATGGTATTTTATAATGTATGCATATTAAACTTGATGTTTATGAATACAATGGTATATATATGAATGCATATATATATATATATATATATATATATATATATATATATATATATATTGTTTTGTATGATAATGCCACAACAAATTTTTAACTTAGATGTACCTTGAAGAAATGTTAGTAAGATTATAGAGAGAAGAGATTGATGAAAGAATTAATGTTAGAAAGAATGAGATTTAGAGAGAAGATGGGAAATCAACAGACTATCAAGAAACACATGAGATGAGAATGAAATTGAAAGAATCATGAACCTGTGTCATATATTTTATTGTGAAACATATATTCATCACTGAGCCTTATTATTGAACAATGAAGCTTAGCACATCAGGGTATAAGGAACCAAGATGTAAGATATCTCATTGTAGAAACAAAAACGTAGCAGAAAAGGAGTGAACCCTCCATTCTAGGAAATACACTAGGGGTTGAGGTATGTGTGGCATTCAATAGCTGAATGTTCCTATCACATACACCCACTAGAGAAATTTCTCTAGAACTTCATCAGTTCACACCACAAACAACAAACAAAGAAAAAGATAATGCCCATCATGGCTCCTCTAGTCACTTGTGGACATCCTTGAGTAGCATAGGAACATAATCTGTTGCCAAATGATAAAAGATAAAGATTGACCTGGACAAAATTCAGCAGCTATACTAACCTTGTGCCTCCGTTATCAGTTGCTTGATGTGATGGTTGATAATGTTTGATCTCAGAAAGTTGTGGACCCCATTTAAGACTAACCTGTCTGATTTCGAGTGTATCCTCTTTTGTTTAAGACAAAATAATGATCACTTTGATATGGATATGATACGATTGATAAGACAATTTGATTAGTTGATTGCAGATGTTTGGCTGGATAGTTGTATCCTTTGTTAACTTTGTGCGAAGTGTTTGTTGGATATCTGCTAGGGTATTTGATTCTTCTGAGATATTTTATTGCAAGTTTTTCGATTGTTTTTTTATTGTTTTTGGATTTTGTGGATTGATATTTGAATGTTTTTGATTGATTTTTTCAAGACATTTTCTGGATGTTTTTGGTTGATTTTTTCATGACTCTTTTCCAATGTTTTTGGATTTTTGAAGGATTTTCCAATGTTTTTAGATTTTATGTTTTTCACATATTTGAATATTTATGATTGATTTTTTTAAGGACATTTTGCAGATGTTTTTGGATTTTGAGTTTTTCAATGTTTTTGGATTTTTTAGGACTTTTTATGATTTTTAAGGATTTTTTCAGGACTTTATTTTATTTTTAGGATTTTTTCAGGATCGTATTTGATTTTTAGGATTTTTTCAGTTATGCCCCCCAGTGTGCAGACCTATATGACATGATGATCTGTATAATGCATGTGGAGACAATGAATTTTCGACATGACCTATGTTAATGCAATATGCATGATGAAGATGCATTTCCTATTCGAACAAGGTTGACTGTATTTGTTTAGCCTTTTGTAATACACCAATGGAAATGGAGGTGCAAAACATTTCATAGATAAGCAGTCAATTGATCTTTAAGGTCCTTTGGAACATCCAACTCAACACACTTACTGACTAGGATTTACAAATGGAGACGCAGAAAATTTCCCCATTGGTCTTGAAACTTTGATCTTCTTTTGCCCATGTGTGTGCAGATGAGTTAATTATTGCTCTTATGTTCACTAAAGATCCTTAGCATCCTATATGACTAGCTACATGGACTATCCTAACTTCAAAAGCATCCCGAATAGAACCTCGTTGCCAGCAAGCTTTTAGAGCTTCGACGAGGTTATAGACTATAATTTCTCAAATATTGCTCCATTGCTAGTAGGTGTTCATAGCTCTGATGGAGTTACTTGCATGTTCCCATAGTCAAGCTTTTTTGTCGCACTTGTATGTGTGATATTTTAGTTATATATCATTGTTATTTTGCCTTGAGATGAATTTGGCATAACTCTTTTTCTTTTATTTTCTTGCCTTGACTTGTAAGTCATGAAATCTACTTGGGTGTGACAATTACAGCGGCGTTGAAGTAGAATTTTAGATTTTTCACTAGTCATATGATCAATTAGGTGTCTAGAATGAATTAGAGATTTTGTTAATGTGTTTAAGATATATCAATTGAGATATTTTGGGTTAACAAGTCTCAAATAATGAAATCACCACCCAACCATAAGTAAAGCGTCATCACAGGGTAATGTTGAAAATGAATGACCTTAGAACCTCAAAGACTTCATGTCTGAATATCTAAGAAAGGAGATGGCCCTTGTTTCTCTTGAATGCAAACGAACGATAAACTTGAACAATTGCCTTGTTTTATTGATGCTGCTATATGAAAAATGCAAAAACTTTGAGAATGTGATGCATTTGAAAAAGAAACTATATGTGATGTAGTGCTTTGAATAATATGATATGCAATGCAGAAAGGAAAACCTAAACTACCTAGCCCTTGGGTATAATATCTTTTAAGGTGCATATTGTTCATAGGGTCAGAGAGTGGATCTCCCTCGATGGTAGCCAAATTATATGCTCCATTGCCTATAACCCTTGTTATGATGAAAGGACCTAGCCAGTTAGGTTCAAATTTCCCTGGCTTTTCTCATTCCGCTAGGTTCCTTTGGTTCTCTTTAAGAACTGGATCTCCCACTTCAAAAGTTCATGGGCGGACTCATTTATTATAACTCTGTCTCAGCCTATTTTGATAACCTTGCAGATGATTGAACGTTGTTTGTCTCTTTTCATCAATCATTTCTAGCTCTTGTAATCTTGCTACCCAGTAGTCTTTCGCTGATATGATGTTCTGTAAGGATACTCTTAGAGACAATATTTCTATTTCAATGGGGAGTATTACTTTTGTACCATAGACTAAGGAATATGGGGTTGCTCCTGTAGGGATGCACACTCCTGTTCTATAAGCCCAAAGAGTGGGATTTAAGTGGAGATGTCAGTCCCGTCCTATCTCAGTGACAACTTTCTTAAGGATTTTCAATATTCTTTTATTTGTTGTCTCTGCTTGTCCATTGCTTTACAGATAATATGGCATGGAAAATATTTGTTGGATTTGATATTTATCACACAATTATTTCACTTCTTGATTTTTAAATGGACGTCCATTATTTGTTACGAAGCACATTGGAATCCCATATCTACAGATAATGTAATTGAGCATGAACTTTTCTATTTGCTTTCTAGTGGTGTATGTAAGAGGAATTGCCTCAACCCATTTGGTAAAGTACTCAATGGCTGTTAAGATGAACCAGTGCCCATTGGACGAAGTAGGATTGATTTTACCCACTAGATCTAATCCCCATTGTGAAAATGGCCATGGTGACATAATGGGTTGAAGATCTTGTGCTGGGGCATGAATGAGATATCCATGCACTCGGCATTGCTTACATTTTTGCACATATTTATAAGCATCCTTTTCCATAGTTGGCCAGTAATAACTTGTTCTCAACAATTTCTTTGACAATGGTGGACCACTTTGGTGAACCCCACAAATTCCATCATGGACTTCCTTTAGAGAAAGTTGCCTTCATTTTTATCAAGACATTGGAGAAGAGTTCCATCGAAGCCCTTTCTATATAATGTATCATCTATAATAATATGTCTAGATGCCTGACGAATAAGAGTCTTCTTTTGATTTCTAGACAGACCCGATGACATGTACTGAGTGTGTAAATATGTATATATTTGATTGTACCATGGGGATTCTACACCCACAATTGCACATACATATTTTTTTTAGGGAGTCTCATATGCCGATATCATCAACTGTTCTATAATAAACTCAAACTGAGTTTCGTTAGCAGGCATATTCAGGAGAGATCCTATGGTAACCATGGCATCTGCTGCCTTGTTTTGTATCCTTGGGATCTATTCGAAAGTAATATTGTTGAATTGCTCCTTGTAATCTTCTACCATTTTCTTATAAGGCATGAGTTTGTCATCTTTTGTGTTGTAGTCATCATTGACCTGGTTTACAATCAATTGTGAATCACCATAGACCTATAATTCTTTTATTCTCCAATGTACAGTTGTACGTAGCCCTATGATGAGAGTTTCATATTCAGCTATATTGTTTGTGCATGAGAAATTGATCCTAAATGACTTAGGTATAGAATCCCCTTGAGGGGTGACAAAAAGAATCCCTGCTCCAGATCCATGACTTGTATATGACCCATCAAAATATAATTTCCACATTATAGATGTAGTCGATGTAAACAGTGATTCATCTGGAACGTCTATCAGCAACGGGTGAGTATCTTGTAAAGGATCCTCTACTAACTGATATGCTATAATTTGTCCTTTTATGGCCTTTCTGTCTATGTATTCTATATCAAAATCGCTCAGGATCATGACCCACTTAGCCAATCACCCGACCAATGTTGCTCTGCTCAATAGGTACTTGAGTGGGTCAAAGCATGCAATGAGTTATACTTTATGACTCGGCATGTAATGTCTAAGCTTTTGGGATGCAGAGATTATTGCTAAGCATGCTCACTCTATAGGAGTATAATTAAGCTCATAGTCGATCAGAGTTCCACTTATATAATAAATGGCTCTTTCTATTCCTTGTTCATCATGTTGTGCCAATAGAGCCCCTAGAGATGAGTTTGTTGCTAATATGTATAGCAATAGAGGTTTTCCTGGAGTAAGTGATACTAACACTAGTGTTTTTAGAAGATAATCTTTCAGAGCTTGGAAAGCTTCTTGGCATTGTTCTGTCCATTTAAAAGTAACTCCTTTCCTGAGTAAATATTGGAAGGGGTAACACTTATCTGCCAACTGCGCTATGAATCTCCTTATGGATTGCAGTCTTCCTTGGAACCCTCTTAGTTGTTCAAGTGTTGATGGAGGTTGCATATCTATGATTGCCTTGACCTTGGCAGGGTCTACTTCAATTCCTCTGTTGGACACATTAAACCTTAACAGTTTACCTGTTGTTACGTCAAACATGCACTTATTTGGGTTTAGTCTGACATTATACTACTCCAACCGATCAAATATCTGTGCAAGGACCATAAGGTGACCTTCTCTTGTCTGTGATTTAGCTAATAAGTCATCCACATAATCTTCCATTATGTTGTGGATAATGTCATGAAATAGCGTTGTCATGGCTCTTTGGTATGTTGCTCCGGTCTTTTTGAGACCAAATGGCTTCACATTCCAGCAGTATGTTCCCCATGGGCAAGTAAAGGCCATTTTATGTTGATCTTCTGTTGCAATTTTAATCAGGTTGTATCTTGAAAAACTATCCATTAATGATAGCATTTCATTCTCAGCTGTTAGATCAACTATCATATTGATATTGGGTAGCGGGAAGTCATCCTTAGGAAAATCTTTATTTAGATCTCGGAAATCAGTACAGATTCTTATGCCTCCTGTGGGCTTAGTCAAGGTACCAGGTTGGATATCCATTCTGTATAGTCAATAGGTCGAATGAAACCTACACCCAACATTTGTAGTTTTATTTTAACTAGTAATGCAATACTTGCATAAATTTTTCTCAATTTTTGCTTGTAAGTTTTAACTCCTGGTATCAAAGGTAAATGATGCAACACTAATTCAGGGTCTAAGCCTGGCATATCTGCGTAGGACCAAGAAAAATTGACAGGTCGTTGCTTGTAAAAATGAATGAATCTAGCTTTTTCTTCTTTGCATAGTGATTTTGCCAGATGGATGTTATGTACAACATGTTGCCAGGAATAATCATTATGTTATGTTGTCATATTATGTTTATGTTGTCATCGGTAATAATGAGTTATGACAGTCAATTAGTTAGTCATCCCAAAGGGCAGTTGGACACGACGGTTGGTCGCACCCCTTCGGGTATTATATATTGTGTACCTTTCCTTTCTAATATCATTATGATAGTCGTATCTGGGTTTAATGTTATAAGCACTTGATGTACATGGACTATTGAATTAATACAGAAACTGGCTCTTTAATATATTTCTGTTATGTTCTATGAATTTTCTTTTTGTGTTTAATCATTTATTGTATGTGGCAAACATTTGGCGTCATTGCCTAGACATACTCGGGAAAGGAAGGAGCGGATGGTGCATGAACACGATGGGCCTACCCATTGGTGAGATTAACCCAGAGGCCGAGGACACGCAAACAAAGCTCTACAACAGAGAAGACATTGCAATGAGGGAATTCTCAATCCTACTTTAAGTGGCCATCGAGACCTACGTCCGAAGGGAGGCCACAGAGGCTGACGTCCCAACAAGTGCAATGTCGACCGCACTGGAGGTTAGCCTCGCAGCGAATCGGTTGATGAACCACCTCCCCCGGTTGCTTGCACGGGCATCGCTGGCACAACAAACTCACCTAGAGGAGATTGCCCGTGAGGAGTGATGCCAACAAGTCCTCCAACAGTACGAAGAAAACAGTCGTCACTGGGAAGCAGAGTGTGATGGCACGAGGCCAAGGGAAAATTGAACACTAAACCTCCAGGAGGAATAAAGAACATTCTATACTATAATAATGGTGTCGTACTATTGATAGAAATTGTATCCGACGGGATGAATTAATAAAGAAGTGTTATTATTTTCATGTGTTGTTGCTATTTATGGGGATGTACGGGAATTAATGCCCAACCAATTAAACAAAGATAGAAATAGGAAAGCACAAATGGAGGAGTGGGAGGCCGCACAGAGGGCCTTGATTCTAGAACAACAAGTAGAACGTAGATGGAGGCTGAGGCAACTTGCCGAAGGACGACCTGCTGAAGGGTTGCCTAAAGGGAACCAAGGAGGTGTCACGGAGGGTGCAGAAGCCGAGGAAAATTTCTACGCGTCGCCAGAACACCGTAGGGTGAGAAGCCACGAAGAGTTTTTGGAGGAAATAAGGCTACAAAGGAATTTGGTCGAAGAGACCCGGGATCAGTTCCAGAACTTATCCCTTACGCCGCATAGTGAGGACCACCGAAGGGAGCCAGCAACGGATGCGGGTGAGAACGAAGGTGAGGGCAACCATACAACCATAGGTGCGGAGGACCCCCAGACACACGACAAACAAAACACCATACCCCCAGCCACTCAAGCAGGAAACACCACCAGCGCGGGAGGGAGTGGCACGGGTGCATGATAGACACAACCACCTCCGGGGACATGACCCCCATCAATGGCCAATAGGCAGAATTTGCCAAAATTAACGAGCGACAGGAAGGAGGATCCTGTTAGGCACTGCAGAACTTGCGAAACCATATGGGCGGACAATGGTGTCATGGACCAGGATGAATGGACGATGCAATTCCCAGCAACATTATGGGGAGTCGTCTTCAACTGGTACTCAGATATTGACAAAACTATAGTGGCCACATGGGACACGCTGCGGAAATCCTTCGAGAAGGAGTTCCGCCTACTCCAGGATGATAATGAAATAGTGGCAAAGATATACAACACTAAACAAGGACAAAAGGAATTAGCTCGTGCCTACGGAAGGCACCTGAAGGAGCTAATTGGGAAAATGGAGAGTCAGCCGGTCGACGGACTCAAGAAGAGGTGGTTCGTAGAAGGCCTAAAACCTAGTTTGAAGAGGAAAATGAAAATAGTCCCTCCTTCGTCATACGATGATGCATACAACGGGGCTATGGACTTAGAAAGTGAATACAAAACATCCAAGAAAAAGGGGAAGTCCTCCTCTAAGGAAAATGATTCTTCCTCTGATGAGAGTGGTAACGAGGGGTCAAAAAAGAAAGTGACGGCCCTACAGAGGGACATGGAGCGCATGATGAGGGAATTTAAAGCGATGAAAGGCTCTACTAGCCGGACTGAAGGAGATGTGTGGTGCACAAAGTGTAAGGAAGAAGGACATACGAAGGGTACATGCCCAAAGAAGGCCTTTTGCAAAATTTGCCAAGTAATGGGACACTCCATCAAGGAGTGCCCATATAATATGAAGGCCCAAAGTACGCAAGTGTTGTTCACCGAGCAGGCCACAACATCCGCACCAGCGAGCACGACCCAACAAACCAACACAACAACATCATCTGGAGGTTACCGAGACAACAGACACGACGGTGGAAGGAATAACAAGAATAACAATAACCAAAGTCGTGTCCAGTATGATGCCAATGGTCAGCCAATGATCCATTGTAGGACCTGCAATCAGTGGGGGCACTTCGTCTGGGATTGTACGAAGGAAGCCACCCCTCAGCACCTCTGCCGATGGTGTGGGTCAGGCGACCATGAGGACACAAATTTCCCTAAGCCAGGAGAAAACCTTTTGAACATAAAACCTACGAAGGCAGAAGTTTTGGCAATCACAAGGGCACATGCCAAAAAGTCTGCATACCCAGATCCTCACACGGAGACCGAGAGAGTACGGGAAGCAAGAGATGAGATCACAAAGGAAATGGCCGCACAAGGACAAAACAACCACAAGGCCGCAAGCCCGTCACGGATGAGGGGAGAAGAGAGAATCTTATGGCAAATATTGCAATTGGAGGTACCCATGAAGATTCAAGACCTCCTTGAAACCGTGTCGCAGTTGAAAAAAGCTATCTTAAACTCCATACCCACACAAGTGAAAAGGAGAGAGGTCGTAAGCCCCACGATCGACCTTGTGTTGAGGGAGGTTGTAAGCCCCACGGTCGACCCCATGTTGTTGGTAGTCAATAGAGGATGCCAACTGACGGTGGTAGAAATGGGCATCCTCGGGACTACCTTGACGAACACTATTATGGACAGAGGGTTAGGAGTAAATGTGCTCCCAAAAGCAACATGGAAAAAACTAGGAAAGCCTATGTTGTGGCCTCCCACGTTCAACCTACTAGGGGTAGATCAACACGGGATTAAACCCCTTGGTACCCTCATGGGCCAGCCGATGATGATTGGCATGCAACCATTTGTGCTAGATTTTGTAGTGATTCCACTAAAGTAGTAAGGGTATGACACCATTCTTAGGCGTGGGTGGCTCATTGCAGCAAAAGCGAACCATAACTGGAAGCAGAATACTCTTTCCTTGGAAAATGTGGGGAGGAAGTATGTGATCGATCTTCGTACGTAGATGGTGAGTGAGGAGTTAGCATCCTCCTTTGACTCGGAATCTGAGGGTGACCAGTTGGGGAAGGGTGGAGACGGACGCGGCATGGAGCCCAGTGATGAAAGGGTGTTAGAACTGGAAGCATGCTCAGGGGATGACAGGGACTCCTTGAATGATCTCTTCCACTGTAAAATGGGAGATTATGAATTATTTACACCATCGTGCAATGTATTGAGCATCAAGGAAGAACCAGATATATTTCCCCCGGAGTATGGAGAGTACAAGGAAAGGGAGGCCTCAGTGAATAAGACATCGGCACACCAGTTCCCGAAGGGGGAGCCTATTAAATATCAAGAAGCCAATTTGAAGGAGACAAATCTTGGGGGGACGAGTGACCCAAAGATCATCCTTGTCGGAGATGACTAGAATCCAGTGCTGAAGGCTGCAGCCTTCAAAATTTTCCTTGAATACAAGGATGTTTTTGCATGGACGTACAAGGACCTGAAGGGCATGCCCCCAGAGCTATGTGTACACTGCATAACATTGGTACCAGGAGCCCAACCAATAAGGAAGCGGCCTTACCGTATGACCAAAAATTATGCTGCACGGGTGAATGACGAAATTGAGCGGATGTTGGAAGTGGGCATAATCTTCAAAGTGCAGACAAGCAAATGGGTGTCTCCCATTGTGATTTCCCTCAAGAAAGAGACCAATCAGATCCGGATTTGTGTAGACTTTCGATGTCTGAATGCTGTCACTATTAAAGACCCGTTTCCCATACCCTTCACCAACAACATCCTCAAAGAAGTGGTTGGGCACAAAATCTATTCTTTTGTGGATGGGTTCTCTGGGTACAACCAGATATCCTTCGTCGAGGAGGATATGTTGAAAATGACCTTTGTGGTGGAGGACGGTGTGTATGCATACAACCGAATGCCCTTCGGTCTATGTAATGCACCCACAACCTTTCAGCGCATCATCTTGCACATCCTCGACAAGATGTCCATGGGAAACTTCAAAGCCTTCCTGGACGATTGGTCTATTTACAACGGACATGACATCCACCTAAAAGCCCTCGGGAAGTGCCTGGAGAGATGTCAAAGGGCACAGTTGGCCCTTAATCCAAAGAAATGTAGATTCATGATACCACAGGGAAGATTGCTTAGGCACATTGTGTGTAAAGAAGGATTGAAAATGGACCCTGACAAGATTCGGGTCACAGTAGAAATGGAACCTCCTACGGACATCATTGGGGTAAAGTCCTTCCTTGGTCATATAGGGTACTACAGGAGGTTCATCAAGAACTTCACTGAGGTGTCCCACCCGTTGGATAGTTTGACATGGAAAGGGGAGCCATACATTTGGACAAAGCCACATAGCAATGCATTTGAAGAGCTGAAGACGAGATTGATGGGAGCACGCATACTGGCATACCCGAACTGGGATAAGGAATTCCACGTTCACGTGGATGCCTCAAATTATGCCATTGGGGCTACATTAGCCTAGGTAGGAGGACACGGGTTGGACCATCCCGTTTATTTTGCGAGCAGGTTGCTCTCGAAGGCTGAAAAGAACTATAGTACCACAGAACGCGAAGCCCTTGGCATGGTCTATGTCGTACAGAAATTCTGTCATTACCTACTCACTATGCCATTCACATTTTACGTAGACCACGTGGCACTCATGTACTTGGTAAATAAGCCTATTATCCAAAGGAGGATAAGTCATTGGCTATTGCTACTACAGGAGTTCACATTTATAATTGTGGTAAGACCGGGGCAAAGCCATGTCATAGCTGATCAGTTGTCTCGGATTAAGTCGGGGGAACCCCCAAAGGGAGTAAATGATGATTTCCCAGATGCACACTTGTTCCAAGTAGTCATACTCCCTTTGTGGTATAAGAAGATTGGAGAGTACCTGTCGACATCCTGATTTCTGGGGGATATGCCCCCAGGAGAATGGAGAAAGCTAGTACTAAGGAGCGGGACCTTTTCACTGATCAATGACTTACTCTACAAAATGGGGCCAGACCAGGTACTAAGGCATTGTGTCATGGAGGAAGAAGTCCCCAGTGTATTAAGGGAGGCACACGAAGGACCCGCAGGTAGACATATGGGCACAGACACTACGGTCCACAAGGTGCTTTTGGCAGGACTGTGGTGGCCAACCGTACATCATGACGCCAGGGAGTGGGTCGTGGGGTGCGACACTTGCAAACAGGCAGGCAAACCTTTGAAGCGAGACTTCATGCCGCTCAACCCTTCACACGCACATGAACTCTTCGAATGATAGGGACTCGACTTTGTAGGGCCTCTTAAGGCTAGCTGCACACGATGGTGTCGTTACATTGTGGTCGCAACAGAATACTTGACTAAGTGGGTGGAGGCGAGGGCTCTTTCGGATAACTCTGTCATAAGCACAGCTAAATTTATCTATGAACAAATCATTACGCGATATGGCATACCTATTCAGTTGACCAGTGACCAAGGGGGCCACTTTGTGAACCATGTCATAAGGTTGTTAACCACAGAGTTTAAGATTTTCCACTCATTATTGAGCCCGTACTACCCACGTGCGAATGGGCAGGCTGAGGCCACGAATAAAATATTGGTGTCAGTAATCTACAAGTCATGCGGAGTAGAAAAGGAAGACTGGAAAGAGAAGTTACCCTCGATATTATGGGCCTACAAAATGACTTACAAGGTGACCACCGGTCCAACTTCGTTTCAACTAATGTACGGTCAGGAGGCTGTGGTGCCTATCGAATTTATGGTACCGAGCCTCCAAATAGCAATTGAAAATAGACTAGAAGACATAGAAAGCTTACGGGAGAGGCTTTACAACTTGAACAAACTGGATGAGTGTCGAATGGTGGCCCAATGGGCCACAGAGGCTGCACAAGCCAGAAGAAAAGTATGGCACGACAAGCATTTAAAACAGGTAAAATTCACCCTAGGACAGCTGGTTTTGAAATGCAACAGGAAAAACGAGATCAAACCAGGGAAGTTTAAGGTAAGATGGCTAGGACCCTTCCGAATTCATGAAGTCGAGGCCAATGGGGCCATCCAATTGATAACATTGGATGGAAAACAGGTGCTTGAGGCTGTGAACGGCTCCAAATTGAAACCGTACCGTGAACAACATCTACATCAGCAGCCTCAGGGACAAAAAAAATTGAAAAAAAATATAAAAATAAAAATAAAAATTATATATATTTCAAAAAGAAAAAGAAAAAGAAGAGGCCACGGTGGGACCACCGAATGGTGGAACCACCGTGCAGTGGCAACACCGTGCGGTGGAAACCACCACATAAATACGCAGCCGCACAAACACACAACCCGCATAAACACACAGCCGAACAAACATGCAACCCGCACAAACAAGCGCACACAACCGCACATGCCACACGCAGTCGTACAACGCACACGCAACACAAACATGCCGCCCAGCACACAATATAAACACCATCACCCAATAGCAGCACACAAAGCCACGTATAGCTATAGGCCCTCGGTAAAAAAGAAGAAGAAAGGAGACAAACTACCTGCAACCATTTCCCATAGAAGGGGAAGTGGTGTAACAGTTTTATGGGTAGCCATATCTCAGCTAGCAGATTAAGGAGGCAACCTACAGGGAATGCATTCAGCGGGCAAATGACATTGGCGAGCAAAGTTGCAGACAGACATGGACAAGACCATGAGGGTTTTACCATCGGGAGTTCAAGTTGCAGGAGGCACCGATACAAGCACCAGCGCCAGCAAACAGAAACACAAGCCAAAGATAGCCACAGCCACAACCACGAGAAAGGTTACAGCCGACATGATTGTGTTCGAGGGTGTGAATGGAGCCGAGTGTCACAAGTGGTGGCAGGAGAATGCTACGGATCACGAACTGAAAAAGAACTTACAGCGAGCAAGAGTTCATTGGGATATCCAGATGTCGGTTTTTCCCATAAAGAAATTTGAGGTACCACTGCGAATGATGGTCGACGTGTTTGACGCCACCTCCAAAACGAGCATGTTTGACTACAGAAACCATAGGCTAGGGGTTTCCTTTACATCAACAGATTTTACGAGGGTATTTGGCATACCAGGCCACAATGGGAAGAAAGTGGAGTTGAAGGCTAAGAAAATGAATAAGGACACGAAGGAACATTGGGTGAAGATGGTCTCCCACAACCTTACACCGACTGAACTGGCCTCTATGACCAATGCCACAAAAAATAGGGGAATGAAGAAGTCATTTATAGCCGAAGGGTCGTGGCACTGTATCATGGATGTAGTAAAGAGCCGACTCACCGGGTCCAACAAAGCATCATATATCACCCTACCTCGGATTATTTGGATGAATGGACTTATGAATGGGGTGTAGTACGACTGGGCTATAGTACTTGCAGACAGGATGTGTGAGTTCATGACTCTACACCACCGCACCTTCTACATGTTGCACTATGCCATTGGATTGTTCCTGGAGGCTATGCATTCCCAACTGTCGAAGGACGAAGAGGACATCAAACCGAAAGGTAGTCTAGCACCAGGGGAGCCACCCATCTTCTATTGGTGACATATGGATGTAGGGATCACACCTATAGCAGGACAGAAGAGGCAAAGGTAGGATGTGTCTGAGTCTCATGACTTTAACAGTGGGCGGGAAGAGACCTCGGAAGCCTCGAGTGACTCAGATGGAGATAGTGGGGCAAGCTTAGTCGAGGTCGTACTAGCATCCACACCCCCATCCCAAGTCTTGTTCGCCACACCCATGCTGACTGCCTCAGCACAGTTGAGTCCGTCTACGAGTGGATTTGCATCCATTCTGGCCTTTGGGGAGCGGAGGTCGTCGGTAGTAATGGGGTTGCCATCAAAAACAGAGGAAGGGAGGACAAATATAGTTTCATCAGAAGAAGTAGGTGATTCGAGGCCCACAAGGAAAGTGCAGGGGCATGATCAGGCAGTGACAGGAGAAATAGGCAGGGGGATCCTACACCCCCTCGAGGAGGACAGTTGGTTGACCATGGAGTTCGAGATGACACCCATGTCACCTAGGTCAGTTACTACCATTTCTCCCTCATGGGATACCTCCATGCACGGTGACCCTCGAGATGACTTAGATGCAGAGGTTGTGGACTTACATAGGGAAGGTTCTCCCAGGGATGTGACACACTTGATGGAGGTACAAGGCAGGGAGTTGGCACTAGAGCAGATAGCGGAGGTCCACGTGGACAGCCAGTCGGGCAAGGTAGAGAGCCACAGAGAGAGTAGGCAGCCAGGTCGGGTAGACGTGGAGGTGTACCTCCAAGATATGATAGGTCAAGGATAGACTTACTTTGAGGAACTAGTACATAGTTATCTGCAGGAGGAGGTCCGCTGAGGGGGGAGATGATTGCTTCCCTTCAGTCAAAGGGCCTCGACAACACCGTTTAGGAGTTGGAGTGGCTGCTTAGGTTTATGTGGGAGGGTTTTCTGCAGGCATTTGCTGCCTGTTTTGAGAGAGGTGGATGGCTAGAAACTGAGACGACAGAGATGTTGGCCGCATGGGCATGATAACTTAATGATGAACGAATAGTACCAAACTAGTACTGAGAGGGGGGGTGAATCAGTACAGGCAAAAACACAGTCTTAAACCGGTTTGACAACAAACACTTCAATTGACTGGTAAACAGTGATACCAATTTGAAATAGAGTGCAACCGGTAAAGCCAAGAGTGACTAAGACAGGCATTAACCGGTTAATCACTTAGCTTTCCACTCAACTCAAAACTACACTACCATTTCACCCTTATGCATGAATAGGTAATCTATCATCGAACCATAATAATCAGCTAGTTCAACATGTTTTATTGACAGACATTAAACACAGAACCATCACATGCTTGATAGACAATAACAAAGTATCACAAGATAAGAGCTTCACATATGACACACATATTTTTCACGTGGAAACCCAACTGGGAAAAACCACGGTGGGGATGAATACCCACAAGCTTGTTTTTGAACTCTTTGGAAGTCTGCTCTATTAGGAGCCTTGTTCGGTTAAAGACAGATACAATAGGTTCTGTTAGGAACCGATCCTGTTAGGGATCACCCAGTTAAGGGTTAAACCCTGTTAAGGGTACCTTGTTAGAGGATTTGAAGAACTCAATAGCTAAAGGATATCAATGACCTAGTAGCTTTGAGTTACCCTGTTAGAGGATTTTCAACAAGTCGGTTAAGGCTACCCTGTTAGGGGATTTCACAATTGTTGAAGTGGTTAAAGATCAACAGGTATATCAATGACCTAATAATAGCACTCAATGCCAATGCAGATCCGCTTAAGCTCCTCTTCACCTTTTGCACTTACACTCTGCAGCTATGACTTCTCTCCTCTGGTCTAGCAAGAATCACGTATCTCTTCTCTTAGATACACACACACAACTTTTGCCAACAAAATTTGAAAGAATCACAACATCGACCTTATAGGACAACAAATAGGTCGGTAGCATAAACCCTAAACCCTAGACCTGTTAGGTTAAGGAATTCAAACGGTTCAATCCTGACCGTCGATCATACTGCATTGAATGCAACAATCTTGATCCAATATCAAGACATTCTCCATCGTTCATTTTCCACCGATTTCATGGTGGCTGATAACCTATCACATGTTATCATCATTTACAAACTTCACACATTCCCAAGATAGATAGGAACATTCTTCTTTATGCAAGATCCTTCACAAGTACAAGGCTTACGTGGCAACACTATCTGTTATTTGTTATCATGCTAACTTCATCACATAAAGTCACCTTGAAGCACTCCAACCGGAAACCCTGAAGTTGAGACCACCAACCGGTAGTCATGCACTGCTTCCATGTGTTAGTTCCCATAACCTTATGACAGTTCATCTTGAACAAGCACACCGCTTCACTTTGGTACAGATACCGATTCACATTGTTATACAGGTTCTTTCATATGTCGATTCTCACCTCTTCAGTGTATTGACATCAATGACAACATACAATGTCATTATGTCCACATACCAGTTCTCATACTGGTTCACATAATGCCAACAATCTCCCCCTTTGGCATTGATGGCAATATTCAAAGATATCTCTCTACTTCACATCTTTACCCCCAAGTTCTGCAGATATCTTCTCCGCTTCACATCTTCTCCCCCTTTGACAACAATGCCAAAGTGGAGGCACAAGCTTCCCTGTTCCATTATGCTGCTCCCCCTAAGGAGTAGCATCCTTCAACACATCAGTCCAAAAAGAAGTGACTATGCAATACCTGACTGATGTGGAGCAAGTACGTTTAGTTCACCTCCTGAAGGGGCAATACCCCTAATTCACCTCTTAAGTACATAAATGTAGTCTTTGGGAGAGGCTTGGTGAATATGTCTGCTAACTGGTCCTTACTGGAAACATGTTCAAGTGCAATCTCTTTGTTCTGAACCTTTTCCCTCAGGAAATGATATTTAAGCTCAAAGTGCTTGGTCCTAGAATGTAAAACCAGATTCTTTGAAACATTGATAGCACTTGTGTTATCGCAGAATATTCTTACCAGTTCTGATACAGGAACTTTGAAGCCATTTAATACATGTTTCATCCAGATTGTCTGAGTGCAGTTCATGAAAGCTGCAACATACTCCGCTTCCGTTGTAGACTGAGAGATACAACTCTGCTTCTTACTCATCCATGAGACTAGTCTACCACCAAGAAAGAATGCACCACCGGTTGTGCTTTTCCGGTCATCCACATTACCTGCCCAATCAACATCTGTGAATACTTTGAGGTTGAAATCATTGTTGTATGGGTACCACAATCCATAGTCAACTGTTCCCTTCAGATACCTAAGAATCCGCTTGACTGCAACCAAGTGGGATTCTCTTGGACTTTTCTGGAACCTTGCAGTAATGCCAACTGCATGTGCAATATCTAGTCTTCTATGCACTACATAATGCAACTTACCAATCATTGATCGGTATTCCTTCTCATCAACCAATGTGGAATCATCCTCTTTTGACAATTTGCAACCGGTCACCATTCGAGTACCAACCGGTTTGCTATCTTCCATGCCAAAGGTCTTCAACACCTCTTTGACATATTTGGACTGAGTGATAAAGATTCCATCTTTCATCTGCTGGATTTGCAGTCCAATGAAGAACTTAATCTCCCCTATGAGTGACATCTCAAACTCTTTCTTCATCTCATCAGCAAACTCATGACTCATCTTGTCATCTCCACCAAAGATAATGTCATCAACAAAAACCTCACAGATCAGGATCTGATCTCCTTCAGTCTTCAAGTAGATATTGCTATCTTCACTTGTCCTCTCAAATCCAATCTTCACAAGATGGGAATGTAGACGTTCATACCATGCTCTAGGTGCCTGCTTTAGACCATATAAGGCTTTATGTAGCCTGCACACCATATCACTATCTTCAGATAGGGAAAACCCATTTGATTTCTCTATATACACCTCCTCTTCAAGTACACCATTTAGGAATGCAGATTTTACATCCATTTGATATACCTTAAATCCTTTAAAAGTTGCATATGCAAGAAGCATACGAACTCCTTCCAATCTGGCCATAGGTGCAAAAGTTTCTCCATAGTCTTCTCCTTCTTCTTGGGCATACCCTTTACACACCAGTCTGGCTTTATTTCTAATCACTGTGCCATCTGCATTCAGCTTATTTATGAAAACCCATTTGGTACCAATGACATTTTTATGTTCCGGTCTGGGTACCAAAGACCATGTACCATTTTTCTCTATCTGATCAAGTTCCTCTTCCATTGCCTTGATCCAGTCTTCATCTTTATGTGCCTCTTTGAATGACTTAGGCTCAAATTCAGAGATCAAACATGAGCTTTCTCTAACTCTTCTTGTTGTAAGGATTCTAGCATCCTTATCTCCTATGATCTGCTTAGGATCATGATTCAGCTTGACATACCAAGGAATGGTCTTAACGGATTCCTCTTGCTTTTCTTCTTCATCTTCATCTCTATCAGTATCAGCATCTGCATCTGTCGGTGTGGGAACACTATTACTGGTACTTGGTTGACTGACAACCAGTTCCCAGAAGGTTACCACCGATTCATTTACCACTTGCTCACTGCCAGTTTCCTTAGTTTTCTCAGAGGATTCATCAACTCTTACATTGATACTTTCCATAATTCTCTGAGTCCTATTGTTGTACCACTTAAGAGCTTTACTTTTGGTGGAATATCCTAGGAATATCCCCTCATCACATTTAGCTTCAAACTTGCCCTGATGTTCACTCCTTTTGATATAACATTTGCTACCAAACACTCTAAAGTAGCTAACCACAGGTGTCTTACCAATCCAATACTCATAAGGAGTTTTATCCTTGCCTTTCTTGATGAGTACCCGGTTCATTGTGTAAACTACAGTGCTCACCGCTTCTCTCCAAAAGGTGTGAGCAACCTTTCCTTGAATCAACATGGTTCTAGCTGCTTCAACCATAGTCCGGTTATTCCTCTCTGCTAGGCCATTCTATTGTGGAGTCCAGGGAGTAGATAGTTGCCTCTTGATGCCATGTTCTTCACAATATTTGTTGAATTCACCGGAAGTGAATTCCCCTCCTTGATTAGTTCTCAGGCACTTGATCCTCTTACCGCTTTCCTTCTCCACTAATGCTCTAAAGGCTTTGAACTTCCCAAAAGCTTCAGACTTATCTTTCAAGAATGTGTCCCACATCATTCTTGAGCAGTCATCAGTGAGAATCATGAAGTACCTATCACCTTGCACACTTCTAGTTTTCATAGGACCATACAAGTCAGTATGCACAAGATCAAGCAAATTGTCAGCAGTGAAAGGTTTACCTTTAAAATTTGAGGAAGACATTTTCCCTAATTGACACTCTCTACACAAGGTATTATCCAGTTTGCTTAGCACCGGTAACCCTATAACTGCCTTGATCTTACTAGCCTTCACAATGTTATCAAAGTTTACATGACAGAGTCTCCTATGCCATATCCAGCTATCATCAAATTTAGCCATAAGACATGTACTTATATTTGTGTTCAGCTGAAATAAGTTACCTTTGGTCTACATGCCGGTGGCTACCAGTTCACCATCTTTTCCTTTGATTCTGCACACTCCATTCCTGAATTCCAGAGTGAGACCACTGTCATTCAGCTGGGCAACACTCAGAAGGTTGTCTCTGAGACCATCAACCCAATATACATTGTCAGCACTACTCTTTCCATTTAGAGAGATGGACCCTCTGCCTTTGACCATGCATGGTGCATCATTTCCAAAGCGAACCATACCACCATCATACTCTTCCAAGGATAGAAACTTGCTTTGGTCACTAGTCATATGGTGAGAACAGCCATTGTCAATGATCCACTCATTGGAATTTTCAAACCGGGAGACAAGAGCTTTCTTGTTTGACACATCTTCTTTGACAACAACAAACACACTATCTTCATTTTCTTCATCCTCTAATTCCTCATCTGTAACACCTTCATCAACTGCAACAAAACAGTTTCTCTGGATTCCTCCTTTGAATTTCTTGAATCTTTCTGGTTTATCCTTGTAGTCACTATTAGGACAGTTCATAGCAATATGTCATATCCGGTTACAAGAAAAACATTTCAAAGGGAGCTTACCTTTGTATTTACCGGTTCCTTTTGGAAGTTTCCTGGTAAGAAGAGCTTCAAATTCCATCAGAAACTCCTCATCATCCATTACCCTGCTCTGTCTTGGTTCACCACTAGTGCTTGCTTCTTTTTCTTTCCTAGATGGTACAACAAAAGCTCTAAAAGTTGATTCAGTCTTTTGAACACTGCCATCATAACTATTTAGCTCATAGGCTGTCAACTTTGCTATGATGGAATCCAGGGATACCTTAGTCTTGTTTATTGTTCTCAACTCCTGAATAGCAGCAACTCTTATTGCATAGACCAGCAGTAGAGATCTTAGGACTTTGCTTACCACAGTGGAATCTTCCATTTTACCACCTGCACTCCTGATATCTCCAACAACAGTTTTGATTCTAATACCATACTGTTGAATGGTTTCACCTTCAACCATTCGCATGTCTTCAAACTTTCCTCTAAGGCTTTCTTCTTTAGCTTGTTTTACATGCTCATCACCTCCATAGATATTTTCAAGAGCATCCCATACCTCTTTGGGATTAACCTTATCTTGGATATCAATGAACTCAATGTCAGATAAACTACTGATTAGGGCTTCCATGACATGCCCATTCTCCTGTATCTCTCTCTTTTGATCATCGGTGAGAGTACCGATAAGGGCAACATAGGGATTCTCAACATAGCTCTAGTGTTGAGCACCCATGCTTCTGATGTATATCTTCATTCTATCTTTCCATATACTGAAATTTTCCTTGTTAAACTTTGGACCTTCCCTCTTCATCATTACAATAGGATCTTTCTCTCAAGAGGTTAAGCTTACAACACAAAGGACCTGGAGGACGCTCTGATACCAATTGATAACTTAATGATGAACGAATAGTACCAAACCGGTACTGAGAGGGGGGGTGAATCAGTACAGGCAAAAACACAGTCTTAAACCGGTTTGACAACAGACACTTCAATTGACTGGTAAACAGTGATACTGGTTTGAAACAGAGTGCAACCAGTAAAGCCAAGAGTGACTGAGACAGGCATTAACTGGTCAATCACTTAGCTTTCCACTCAACTCAAAACTACACTACCATTTCACCCTTATGCATGAACAGGTAATCTATCATCGAACCATAATAATAAGCTAGTTCAACATGTTTTATTGACAGGCATAAAACACAGAACCATCACATGCTTGATAGACAATAACAAAGTATCACAAGATAAGAGCTTTACACATGACACACATATTTTTCACGTGGAAACCCAACTGGGAAAAACTATGGTGGGGATGAATACCCACAAGCTTGTTTTTGAACTCTTTGGAAGTCCGCTCTATTAGGAGCCTTGTCCGGTTAAAGACAGATACAATAGGTTCTGTTAGGAACCAATCCTGTTAGGGATCACCCGGTTAAGGGATGGCTACAATACCCGGTTAAGGGTACCTTGTTAGAGGATTTCAAGAACTCAATAGCTAAAGGATATCAATGACTCAGTAGCTTCGAGTTACCCTATTAGAGGATTTTCAACAAGCTGGTTAAGGCTACCCTGTTAGGAGATTTCACAACTGTTGAAGTGGTTAAAGATCAACAGGTATATCAATGACTTGATAATAGCACTCAATGCCAATGCAGATCTGCTTAAGCTCCTCTTCACCTTCTGCACTTACACTCTACAGATATGACTTCTCTCCTCTGGTCTGGAAAGAATCACGTATCTCTTCTCTTAGATACACACACACAACTTTTACCAACAAACTCTAAAAGACTCACAACATCGACCTTATAGGACAACAGACAGGTCGGTAGCATAAACCCTAAACCCTAGACCTGTTAGGTTAAGGAATTCAAATGGTTCAATCCTGACCATCAATCATACTGCATTGAATGCAACAATCTTGATCCAATCTCAAGACATTCTCCATCGTTCATTTTCCACCGATTTCATGGCGGCTGATAACCCATCACACATTATCACTGTTTACAGACTTCGCACATTCCCGAGATAGATAGGAACATTCTTCTTTATGCAAGATCCTTCACAAGTACAAGGCTTATATGGCAACACTATCTGTTCTTCGTTATCATGCTAACTTCATCACATAAAGTCACCTTGAAGCACTCCAACCGGAAACCCTGAAGTCGAGACCACCAACCAGTAGTCATGCACTGCTTCCATGTGTCGGTTCCCATAACTTTGTGCTGGTT
This sequence comes from Cryptomeria japonica, assembly GCF_030272615.1. NCBI lineage: Eukaryota > Viridiplantae > Streptophyta > Pinopsida > Cupressales > Cupressaceae > Cryptomeria > Cryptomeria japonica. Next base: position 64,065,319 of record NC_081407.1, on the reverse strand, counting down.
CATCTTGAACAAGCACACCGCTTCACTTTGGTACAGATACCGGTTCACAGTGTTATACCAGTTCTTTCATATGTCGATTCTCACCTCTTCAGTGTATTGACATCAATGACAACATACAATGTCATTATGTCCACATACTGGTTCTCATACCGGTTCACATAATGCCAACAGGGCAGTGAGCACGCCACTAGTAGAGAGTAGAGTGGAGTCCCTCGGGAGGCAGATTGAGCAAACCTTCAAGGAAGTGTATCACACTCTTCACCGGATGAAGTACGTACCTACAGGACATCTGACTACGAGGGTGGCCATGAAGAGAACTCGGGAGGAGTTGGCCACCTAGGTTGACGCCGTTCAGAGAGACTTGGATTGTTGGGAGGCGGCGTGGGAAGCCGAGAGGGCTCAATTTTCTGTCGAGAAGGCACGGTTAGCTGCAGAGTTAGAGGACGCAAGGGTAGAATAGGAAACCCTGACCACTAGTCTGGGACAGGCATGAGAGACGGTGGATGCCAAGGAGGGAAAACTCCTAGAAGATGCCCAGATGGTTAAGTCTGCAATTGAGCACAGGAAGGTGGCTGAGCAGGACCTACAGGTGCGGACACAGCAGGTGTATGATTTTCACGCACGATTGACACCAGCATCATCATCAGCCTTACCACCTACTGCTTCAGGGACACCCCCTCCGCCCCCTTCTTCTTCTATACCTTGATTTTGTTTAGTGTATGCACATCATCTCTGTTTTTTTATTTAGTCATCCAGAGTCGACTTCTTTTCTTGGGGGGATGATGTTGCCGAGAATAATCATTATGTTATGTTGTCATATTATGTTTATGTTGTCGTCGATAATAATGAGTTACGATAGTTAGTTAGTTAGTCATCTCGAAGGGCAGTTGGTCACACCCCTTCGGGTATTATATATTGTGTACCTTTCCTTTCTAGTATCATCATGATAGTCGTATCTGGGTTTAATGTTATACACACTTGATGTACATGGACTGTTGAATTAATACAGAAACTGGCTCTTTAATATATTTTTGTTATGTTCTGTGAATTTGTTTTCTGCGTTTAATCGTTTATTGCATGTGGCAAACACAACCTCTCCTTCTACTATATTTACTTCTTCAGTTTCTTCTATAAGCAATGCTAAACTTTCTCTTTCGATAGGAAGGTTACCCAACTCACTCTTGCCATTATGGGTGGTTTGACCTGTATCTTCTGTTGTAGAGGTACTTTCTTCTCCAAAGTATGTTGTTCTATCCAGGTCTACAACAAACCCTGCTTTGTGGTCACCTTGTGAAAGTCCCTCTCTAACTCCGAGGAATTCTGCAATTGCTTTATCATTTTCAAACCAATCCAGCGTTGGTTTTCCTTCTTGCCCCCAATCAATCAAGTGTGAATGTACAAGGGGTAAGTCATTACTCCCTTCTATAGTAAATTATGATAACATGAAGACTTGATTGTTTGAATGACTTGATGTATTTTCATCTTGTGTAGGCTTTATTTGAGACCTTAATATGACACTTGTTTGTGGGCTAGAATCATGGAGTGATAAGAACTCATAGTCGTGAGAGTTTGTCTCACTTTCAATGTATGTTTCATCATCTAAGCTATCATCACTTATCTCTTCTTGTTCCTACCACTGATTTTGTTTTAGATTGGCTGGTCTTGTTTGGACAGTAGTTACCCTTCTTAAGCCTGGTATAAGCCTTTGCAATCTTTCTTCATCTGATTCATTAGGTTGAGCCTGAGTCATTTCCCGTGGTAGAAGTATTGATAATAACCATGGATTAGATTCATCTGCTGGTGGTAAACCCATGTCTGTTGCAACATTAGCTTGTACTATTGTGTCAACAACTGCATCATTTTGTGACTCAGTGCTAGGATCTTGCAGGAGTTGTCTCATGTCTTCCTATCTAATTTTGCACTAGGCGATGTGGGCACTTGATTACTTGTTTGAGATGAAGAGGGAAGCACTTGCGTGGACAAATCCCTTTGTGGTATATAGTCTAACAATTTCATTGGTCTATTTAGTATATCAAGGGTACTCTATCTTGCTTCTGTGATATGTGGTACATGCTTACACCCCAATCCTTGATTCCCTGGATTGTCATTAGGAACAATAGGCTCTAGTCTTCCTTGTTTCTGTAACCCCAGGCTTGTGGTACCATCATATCCATGTCTTTGGAGTATTTTTAATCCATTACTATACTGATCTATGGGTATTCTGGATATTGTCATATGATCCTCTTCTCTATATATCCAATGGTTGACAACTTCAATCAGGGATTCTTCTTGTAAGTCACCCCATCTAATGAAAGAGCATGAGCATGTGTATCTGACAATTTATTTTCCTTTGTCTTGTTTTTGTACTACATTTTGAGGTTTCCCAAAAGACTTAGGAGATAAAGACAATTGTTTCCCACTTGAAGTATTTGCCATAGAATACTCTCCACAACCCATATCTTGTATTTGTAAGGAGGACATTGTAGGCATATTCTTTTTTGTTTTTGTGATCGTTAATGCCTCCAGTTATGTAGTGAGAGGTGTTGCTTGATTAATAGGTACCTGATTACCCACACTTTCTTTCAAGTAATTGCAATGTTGGAAGGGATTTGGATCACCCTTTATGGTGATTTCAATACCATTATATGGGAATTTGACACACTGATGAAATATGGATGGTACTGCTTGCATGGTGTAGATCCATGGGCGGCCCAATAACATGTTATATCCCAGTTCTCTATCCAAGACTTGAAAATTGACCGTTGTTGTTATAGGTCCCACTTGTACGGGTAATCTTACAATTCCTTTTGAGGGATGTTCTTCATCATTGTATGCCTTGATATTTATCCTCTTGGATGAGTCAATGTGAAGTTCAGAATATCCTAGAGCCTTAACAAGTTTTAAAGTACAAATGTTGAGACCGACTCCTCTATCTACGAGTACTCTTCTGATTCTTCTCTTATGTATGTAAGCTTCTAGATGTAGTGGGTCATTATGGAATAGTCTATCGCTAGGAATGTCTTGTTTTGTGAATGCAATACGAGTGCCTTGTGTCAAATTTCCTACCATGGACTAGAAGGCATTTTCATCTATATCTCTGTCCACTACCGAATCTTGAAGTGCTTTGTCTAGAATAGATCTATGTGTGGGTGAAATACGCAAGAGTTCGAATAATGATATTTGTGGCAGAGTTTTCTTAAGTTGCTCAACAACATTGTAGGTCCCTACTGCTCGTGGATGATTTGGTGGTATTCCTTGTAAAGTTACCTTTGATCTGCGAGTAACTATTGCACAGTCTGTCTTTCGGAGTTATGGTGATCATAGCCACTGTATCATATGACTTACAGGTATTGTCGGTATCATATGTTGTGTTATCAAGGTTTATGATAAATCCCTCTTCATAGTCTTCATGTGTATGTTTGACATCCATGATTTGTTCTATGAGTTCATCTTCAAACCATCTTGAATGAGATGGTTCATCATGCCCCTAGTCTCAGAGACAAAGATTTCTATCATTATCATATTTTGGTGCCTCTGATAGCATGCAAATTTGGTTATCATTTGTGTGAGTATCTAGATATTTCTCATCCTGATCACGTGTTTCTTGTGAATTATTGTTTACTATATCTCCTGAGCTAATGGCATGAATAGTGTATTCGTATGAGACCTTTGCGTAGTTAGCTGTATTGTCGTGCGTACCTGATGTGGTAGCTTTCCCTTTGTCATGCTTAACAAATGGATCTTTAAAGATTGTATGATTTGTGTTTGCTGAGGTTTTATCGGTATCGATTGTGATGTCACATTGGTCTATCATATCTTGAACCAAGTTTTTCAATTTGTAGCAACTCACTATTTTGTGACTTTTAGTCCAATGATAATCATAGAAATAATTATCATTCCACCATGTGGGTTTGAAAGGACCTGGTTCATATACTCTTATTTTCGGTAAAGTGATCATGTTTGTCTATATCAACTTTTTGAGCGCTGACTCAATAGGTTCTCCTAGAGGCGTGTAATTCCTTCTTGGAGCATTTACCCTGGGATATCTTGTGTTCATGTTTTGTGTAGCGTTTACATTTGTTGAAGTAGGGTTATTCTTCGTACGTGGATTTGATGACTGACTTGTTCCCAAAGATAAAATTGGTTGAGTTCTATTTATTGTTTTGTTGTCTACACCACCATCATTGGTCACATTTTTGTTTTTCGACCAAAACTTGGATTTGTCATTGTTGTTGGTGTTGCCATATTTAATAAGACCTTGTTCCACTAGTCCTTTCTCACATTTTAGAGATTTTTCTGTGATTCATTTGAACATGGTTAAACATTGCATTTGTATCAGATATTTAATCTTGGGAATCAAGTTTTCTGTAAACATATCCACTTGCTCTATTTCTGGGATAATTGTCTTACACCTCCTATAGAGATCCCTCCATCGTTGTATGAAGGATGTAAATGTTTCATTCTCGTTTTGTTTCGCGGCACACAAGTCCATCAAATTAACCGGGGTTTCAATGTTATGTGAGAAATTTGCAATAAAATGTTCAGCTAATTCTCCCCAGGACGTGATGGTTGGTGGTAAATGTGAAAACCACTCTAAGGCCGCCCCCCCAAGACTTTTAGGAAATAGTCTCATTAAGTAAGTATCTTCTATTGCAACCTCTATACATGTCGTAAAAAACTCTCTGATGTGGTCTCTAGGATCACCCTTCCCTCGATATCTATTGAATTTAGGCATTTCAAAATGTGGTGGGAAAGGTGACATGTATAATGTGTGATCAAAAGGATAAGGACGTAAGTCCTGTATTGTGTAGCTCTTTTTATCGTTACCGGTCTGCATGGTCGTCACTTGTTGTTGCAGATTCTATAATTGTTGTGTCAGAATATTTGTTTGGGTCAAAGGTACACCTTGTGTTTGTGTATGTCCCACGAAAGGATTCGTGGTTGCATAACTAGGAGGTTGTTGGAAGGTACCATGATTATAATTTTGTGTGTTGTACGTTCCACTAGGTACCGTGATATAAGTGATATGCGAACCCATATTTGGTTGAGTTGTACTTGTTGTATTGGTAAGACCTATATTTGCATTTTGCTGACTATATGTTGATCCTATAGAATAGGAAACCAGAGGTTGGGTTGCACTTGTTGCCTGTGTTTGAATAGGTGTTGAGACACTTGATATTATCGGTATGCTATGTGTTGGTATACTAACATTTATCATTGAAGATGATGCACTTGTTTGAAAGTTTGCATTTGTAATGACATTCGTTTGCATAGGTCCATTCTGAGGAAAACTGGAGGTCATTGCTTGCATTTGTGTTATGGGTGGTGTTTGACTGTTATCTTGACCTAAAGTTTTTCCTAGTGGGAAGATTTTTGTGACATCAAAATCTTCAGGTAGTTTCGCCCCATTTTGTAATAACAACGAGAGATATTTGTCCCTATCACTATGTATAAGTGCATTTAAGATCACAAGGACATGTGGATCTTGTTGAGATGACTCAATTTCTTCTTTTGTTAAATGTTGCTGTAATTCATTTAGGGTAGACATTGCCTGAGAACTTGATTGTTGACTAGTTGATATGTCCATATTCCAAGTTGGGTTTACAGACTGGTCGTTGTTTGGGTCTATTATACCTTTTGCCTTTTGTGACCTTGTGATTGGCATTTAAGACTGCTATATGAGGGTGGTTTTATGCAAGATGATGTTAGGCCCAATATGGAAAGCTAATGTACTGAGAGGGGAGGGGTGAATTAGTACTTCAAATCCTTTTATCAATAATAACTTTATTGTTATGCATAAACCAAAAACTGTTGTAACATAACATAAATCTAAAACAAATAAATAACAATCATACATGATTCACTCCTTAACACATATATTTTGGTTACGCAGAAACTCTTGGTTAGAGAGAAAAACTTCGGTGGGGATGGCACCCACAACTTCACTACTGCAATAATAAAGATTGCTCGGTTAGAGCTACATATTTAGCTATTTTTGATAGCTTACCTTGTTAGGAGTATCAAGATCTGTTAGATCTACCTTGCTAAAGGATTTTACAACACTTAATCTAAATGTTGCACTTGGTGAAAGGCTTTACAATTTATAGACTTGGTTAGAGTCTTTTACCTTGTTAAAGGTTTCTCTTACAACTTAAATATTACAATGAAATCATTACAAATATCTGCAACTTTACATCTGAAATGTTATAGCAGATTCTATGTGCTCAAATAAGATTACCTTGCTTATAACATACCTCGGTAACCCTTAAAGTAACTCGGTAAACCCTTCTGTTTACTCTGTTCTTTGACTGTTCTCTGAAATCCTTCTCGGTGACCTCTGTGTCTCTGTAACAGTCATAACACTTAGTGCTTTCTCATGTATCACACATGTCTTGCTTCATACACCTCTGTATATATTTGTCTATCACACTTTTATCCTTAATCCATGTTGTATAAATAGATCTCTTATGTCGGTGATCTAATTCATTGCTTCGATCTTACAAACATGATTTATCGAATGAATAACTATATAAAATATTTCATTGGATAAATGACCTCGAAATCATACACAATCTTTAAGTGCAATTTCCAATGTGATAGCGATTCTATGTTCCTTGATCTTGTAACATGTTTTCATATGTGTGTCCAGGTTCAATGAATCTGGCAACACGTTTCACTCGGTGTATCATCTTTGCTGCTCGGTAGACATGGAATGATACTTGGTAGACAGCTCGGTGCATACTGGGCTCTGTGACTACTTTCTTCTATAACCGACTGTTTTGTTCATACCGACTGAATATTTCAGTAGTAGTAACCGACTAGAGTATATAGAATGACTTTGGATATAAAACTAATGGCAACTTGATAAGTAGTAACAATCTCCACTTTTGACATTATGTGAGATGTTTGACAAAACTACTTTCAAAGTCATAACTCAATAATCTATATACTTACAAAATTTGACTAAACACACAGTATATACTTTAGTCAATGAAATAGTATATTCAGATATACTCCCCTTATTACTATACTGTACAGAACTCTGATTTTGTATGCTCGGTGATCAATTTTCTGTGATAACTGTTCGGTTCACTGCTTGGTTCTCTGTATTTGAATACTCTGTTTTGCTCGGTATATACTCCCCCTGTATACTACACTCCTTTCATTTGATACTTTGATGCTTTGATACTATATCACTCCCCCTTTTTGACAAACATCAAAATTTAGTTACCATTCGGTGGTGGCAACTGGTCAAAAATGGATTTGTACTTTGTTCGGGCATCGGTGAGAGCGGCAGAGAGGGCATCTTTAACACTATCCATGAGTGAATTTTGAGCGGTAATGTCAGCTAACAGTGAAATGAGTCCATCTAATGTGCTTCCCTCTTGTTGAGTGGATAGGGATGTAGCCTTGTTAATCTGCTCTTGGATGGATGAAAGATGAGGAAGGAATAATGTCTGAAGTGTCACTATGTCCATCCTTATCTTGTGTTCTTCATTCCTTAGTTCCAATTGTTGAGCCATGAGCTGTTGTAGCTTGATATAAAAATTCTGAATGGAATTACGCTCAGTGGTCAACTTATTAGAGAGATCGGTGATCTCTTTCTCAATTGTTTCAGTTTTATTCTTGATATCTTTAATAAATAAAGAGAATGTACAGAGTTTCTGAAATAAATAAAGAATGTGCTTGAGTTGAGGGGTCAACTCAGCAATAAATTTAACAAGTTTAACTTTGCCAATAGCAATAGCTTTCTGTACTTCTTCTATCATTTTTGCAGTGAGCTCCTTGTCCTTTAATTTGCTCAAATATTTCGATACATCTACTCCAGATGTCTCTATCTTGGTTAGGAGTTCATTCAGTTGTACATGGATGGCTGCATCTGTTGTCACTGTAGCTTCAGGTAGCATATCGGTTAAGAGTGCTTTCACCTTCTGAAGTACTTTCTTTTTCTTTTGAATAGCCATTTGCTTCTCTTGTTCAACTTTGTCTTTGCATAGTTCACCGAAATCAATGAGTGCTTGCCCCTTTAATTTGGATATATCAACATTGGGCAACACTATTGGTTTTGACAAATCTACTTTGAAACTATGATTTTTCATCTTCTTTTCTTTACCTTTCACCGATTGAACTAAGACAATGGCTTGTGAGGCTTGTTGACCCTTGGTAGGTTGCTCGGTAGAGGCAACACTTTGGTCGGTTTCTTTAGCCTTTGTAGTGTCCTTTGGTGTCTTTGTACTTGGTGTCTCGGTTGCAACATTGTTAGTGCTAGAAGGTGCTTGTGAGGTCTGTTCTTGAGAAGTACCTTCTTCTGCTATAGACTTGTGACCTTCGGTGCCTTGTTCCGTATCTTGAGGGGCCTCGGTTGAGACAGGTTGATTGACCGGAGGATAGGGTTGAACTTGTTCCAAAATTGATTCACTGGATACAAGTTGGGTATAAGCGTTCCCTACTATCATTTCCTGTTCAGGTGCCTCTGTATCCATGATATCTTCATCTACTTGTATGGAGTCAGTAGGGTCTTGCTCGGTGACATTAGGATCTTGCTCGGTGACATCAACTATTTCAACTGCAGCTTGCTCACCAGCATCCTTGATGCGAAAGATTTCTTGCCACTTTTCCTTGGTCTCTTTCTCTACTTCCAAATAAAGTCCATTCATCAATTTTAAAGCTTTTTGCTTGACTAAGAAGTTTTTGTGGTAGTTTGTCAGATTTTCTTTGATTTCATCTATTGACATGTCCGGAAAGAGATGTACCAGACTTCTTTCTCTAATCTATTTTTCCGAGTCCATTGCATATTTCCACCTGTTATCAATATGCACATACAATTCTTTTGGAAGAGAATTGGATACTTCCAATGGGACCAATCGGAATTTCAGAAGTGTGCAGATGACAACTTCTTCTATTTGTCTCTTTTCGACATCATTTATGGATTCATACTTAACATATCTGAATGATCCAAATCCACCATATTGCTTCAGATTAGCACAAAAATTTTCAACACTATGTACATTTACCTTCTTGCTCTTGACAATCTGAAATTTGCTTGCATCTTCAGATTCAGTGTCACTAGACTCTTTTGCCAAAATGAGTCTCCAAGTAGATTTCTTGTAAGTTTTTGTTACCTTAGGTGCGGCAACACTCTTTGTTTTCTTACTCGGTGAAGCTGCAGATGCTCTTGTGTTAGGTCGCTTTGCTGGAGGAGTCGGTGAGGCCTTTGATATATCCTGTTTCTTTCTTTTCAACACTTTTCACTTAGGCAGTTCGGTGCTCAGTGTTATAGCTGCCTCTTGGGCTTCAGATTCCTCTTCGGTAATGGCTATAGTGCATTTGATAGGTGTGGAGGAAGAATCTTCTCCACATTTTTCCGTTAATGCCTTTATCATCTTTGTTGCCTTCCTTGTAGCTTTGGGTACTACAAAGCTCATTTTTACTTTTTCCTTCACTTCTTCATATGTTCCATACCTCAGCTCGGTAGCATGCCTTGGTAATGTAAGAAATGCATCTATTTGCTATTGTGTGAGGTCAAAATCAATCTCGTAACCCATAGGTGGCAAAGATTGAGTTCTTGGTTCCACAACATTCACATAATAGTAATTAGTGTCCACTTCAAAGCATATGTCATCCTTTGTATTTCTCCACTAGCTTGGGTGGAATCCGGTACCTGTTATGCATCCTTTCTTGAAACTTGCTGAAATAATCATCCATAATATCATTAAAATTATCACCTAGCTTCTTGATGAAGTCATTGATCTGATGGGTGATTGGTCGGTGTAGTTCCCAAACAACTTTACTGACTGATGGAAAGAATTTTTCAAAATAGAAAAACATGCATATTAACAGTGATCCAAACTTTAGTGCACTGGCCGAATTGTTCTTCTTTGGCTTCCTTATGGTGTTCAGATTCTCAAATAGGTTTTTCAGCAACACCTCACATAAATCAATTTTGATGCCTTTCTTCACAATTTTATATGCTAAGTCTACTGCTGCACAGGGTACACTGTTTTCCCTTGCCGATTGGAAGAAACAGTAACCTATTACTCTAATAGCAAACTTTAGTTATGCATCAGTGACATTGTTCAGTTTCAGTCCTCTGCATTCTGATTTTACTTTGGTTAAATTGATTAATTCCTTCTATGATATCATTTTCTGAGTCGGGCATGACCATAAATAGGGTAACCGGTGATCAAATGAATGATTTCCTTGGTGATCTTAAACGGTTGCTCTTCTAGCCACATGAAGTCATCATGAACTCTGCTCAGAACAAACTTGACCCACTGGGGTTTGAATACACGGGGATAGGTTAGGGCTTCAGTCAATCCCTTGATCTTAATATGCTCATACTTGCTATCCATTTTACCATTGATGCACAATTCATCATATGTGTCTTTGATTTCAATGTGACCTAGTTCTTCAACTCGACATTTGGTGAAGAATCTCACATCCTCGACTAATAAAACTCTATCCGGGATGAGTGAAAATGCGGTTTTGTCATCCAGTTCAGATGCAATTTTGGGAGTTAAAGAGTATTTTAGTGAGGGCTTTTCGATGTTCTCAACAACAACGGGATTCTGGATCTTAGGTGCCATTGCAGATTTCAGATAAGAGTTAACAAAAGATCCTTAGGGTTTGAAGATTTTCAAATGGCAGACGCTTCACACTTAGCAGATAATAACAACTTGATATGATCAGTAAACCAACTTAACAATGTGTTGAGATTGATGTAAATACCTTGAATTTTGCTTTGGAGGAGGTTTGATCGCCTTTGATTCGTTTTGCTCTGCTCTCTTGAAAACTTGGTGAGTGAAAAATGACCGCGTAAATGCTTTAAGTACACAATATACCTTATCGGGCTTCGTGCAGGTTAGGTTAAAAAAAACATTAAATGCACTTGGTTCCACTAAAATTTCTTTCCTTTTTGCGCTTAAACCGAATAACCAAACTTCCTTCATTTACCAATTTGATAGGCTTCCTATATTCACCGACTTGGCAGTCTTCCTGCATAGTGCTCCAAAAGACTTTGATAGAATTTCAAACTTACGAATACATCTTAGCTATGTAGATTTTGAATTAAGTACATAACAAAATAGGAACTATTAAGATTTGACCTTTGAGAGAATGCAGTCCCTTCATACCTTTACCGATTAATTTGGAATAGGTGCACCTAACTCGGTAGGTAAGGTGCTTTCTTCATTTGACACAATTTCTTTCTTTTTCCAAATCATCTATAATTTTTCTTTTATTTCCTCAGTGTCTCCTCTAGGTTGATCTCTGCAATCTCTAGCCAAGTGTCCAACTTTGTGACAATGAAAACATGCCATACCAGGATTTCTCCATGATCTTCGGTTGTTCATTCCAAACCTTATAAAGAAGTTGGCACTTATATGTCCATATCTTCCACAACATTCACACCATATCCTTGTATTGTAATCCCATGGTACTGCTGAATATTGTCGGTAAGGATCTGTGTGAGTTCGGTAACCTCTAGTATTTGCTCGGTGTGCAGACCACATATAGTTCTTTTGCTTAAGCCAACACTTCTCAGTTCTATGACCATATCTATTGCAATTTTTACGAAACCCTTTGAATTTTGCCTTCTGATAATTGTTAACAGACTTTGTCCTACATTGGTTAAATGTGTGACCATATTTATTGTAATCGTAACAATAACCATTAGACTTAGTGACATTCGGTTGCTTACCTTTTCTGATTTGACACATGTTAGCAGTATGACCTTGATTTCCACAGTAGTTACAAATAGGCTTCTTTCTTTTGATGTGCTTCTTGTTTCCAGCTTGCTTTGATGATTCTCCTCTCTCGGTTGTATGAACTCCCTTCTTGGTAGAGTCTTTTCCTTTGTAACTGAGTCCTGCTTCTTTGTTGGGTCTTCTTGTATTCAGCTGCTCATCCAACATCTTTGATGCTTCATAGCTCTTCTTCAGTGTTTCCTTGGATTTCTTTTATGTTTCAAGTTCATTGTTCAACCTTGATATTTCAAGTTTCAATGCTTGATTCTCATCATCTTTCAAATTTGCTTCATGATGTGCATAACCTAATTGGTCTGATAGATTTTGTTGAATCCTAGTCAACCTTATGATTTCATCATTCTTTTCAGATACTAATGCTTCAAGCTGTTGTTTTTCTCTTTCTAGATCTCTTACTTTATCCTCAGTTGTCCTCAATGCATCAAGATTTTCAGTCATCTGTGTGCTGAAATGTTCATGTCCTCTTTTCATTGCTTTTAGCTGATCAACTAGTGCTTTGTTATTTTCTTTCAATACTTCAATCATTTCTTCAGTCTCTTCAAATATACTATTCTCAGATGATGTCTCAATTTGTTCCACTAACTCTTGTGAGTCCTGCAAATCATCAGATAATCTTCTTCTCACTTTCAATGATTTTTGCATTTGTCTTTGCATGTCTGCAATCACTTGATTAGCATGATCCAACTCTTCTTGCAGACACACAATTCTCCGAGATTGTTTATAGCCTTCCATTGATAAGATCTTTCTCTTTAGGTTGTTAAACCCTTTTCTAAGATTCAAGCTCTGATACCAATTGTTAGGCCCAATATGGAAAGCTAATGTACTGAGAGGGGAGGGGTGAATCAGTACTTCAAACCTTTTATCAACAATAACTTTACTGTTATGCATAAACCAAAAACTGTTGTAACATAACATAAATCTAAAACAAATAAATAACAATCATACATGATTCACTCCATAACACATATATTTTGGTTACGCACAAACTCTTGGTTAGAGAGAAAAACTGTGGTGGGGATGGCACCCACAACTTCACTACTGCAATAATAAATATTGCTCGGTTAGAGCTACATGTTTAGCTATTTCTGATAGCTTACCCTGTTAGGAGTATCAAGATCTGTTAGATCTACCTTGCTAAAGGATTTTAAAACACTTAATCTAAATGCTGCACCTAGTTAAAGGCTTTACAATTTATAGACTTGGTTAGAGTCTTTTACCTTGTTAAAGGTTTCTCTTACAACTTAAATATTACAATGAAATCATTACAAATATCTGCAACTTTACATCAGATTCTATGTGCTCAAATAAGATTACCTTGCTTATAGCATACCTTGGTAACCCTTAAAGTAACTCGGTAAACCCTTCTGTTTACTCTATTCTTTGACTGTTCTCTGAAATCCTTCTTAGTGACCTATGTGTCTCTGTAAAAGTCATAACACTTAGTGCTTTCTCATGTATCACACATGTCTTGCTTCATACACCTCTGTATATCTCTGTCTATCACACTTTAATCCTTAATCCATGTTGTATAAATAGATCTCTTATGTCGGTGATCTAATTCATTTCTTCGATCTTACAAACATGATTTATCGAATGAATAACTATACAAAATATTTCATTGGATAAATGACCTTGAAATCATACACAATCTTTAAGTGCAATTTCCAATGTGATAATGATTCTATGTTCCTCGATCTTGTAACACGTTTTCATATGTGTGTCCAGGTTCAATGAATCTGGTAACACGTTTCACTCGGTGTATCATCTTTGCTGCTCGGTAGACATGGAATGATACTCGGTAGACAACTCGGTGCATACTGGGCTTTGTGACTACTTTCTTCTATAACCGACTATTCTGTTCATACTTACTGAATATTTCGGTAGTAGTAATTGACTAAAGTATATAGAATGACTTTGGATATAAAACTAATGGAAACTTGATAGGTAGTAACAAACGACGACTAATGCTGGACTCTAGATGTAGGTATGAGGTATGCAAAACTAGACTAGACTCTCTATTGTGGATTTTGACGCGATACTTGTTGAGTATTTCAGGATTTCTGTAATGCAAGTTTTTCCATGTCTTCTCTTAGACATTCTACATCGATTTCTCTATCAATCCTATAGGCAATTCAATACTCGATATTTATCTCGTACTCGACTCTTATATACTGGGGTGCATTTCTCCTTGAGTCCTAGGCTAAGTTAGCTAGACCATCAATAATTTCTTGCCGACCGTCATTTGGCACTAGATTAGGTTGCTCAAAGGGGAGCAAACCATCACCTAGGAGACCCATTAAGACACATGCTATGACTTTGTAGGATGATTACATCAATGATGATGGACTAAGATAGATGTATATAAAATCTAGATGAAGACGTATATGAGGATGATAATGAGGACTTAAAATAGAGATTATGCAAGGACTAAGGATGATAATAAGGACATAAATGAGGACTATGCAAAGAATAAGGATGATAATAAAGACGTAAATGAGGACTATGCAAGGGCTAAGGATGATAATAAAGACGTAAATGAGGACTATGGAAGGACCTCCTATGGTCACAGTGTGTAAAAATTTGAGTCTGCTGGACTATCTGATGTTTCAAAATGGGCTTCATTTTCAGTAATTATGTGTGTAGGACAAGTTTTGTGGTTTTCCAAGTCTGAGAACAATTGTTTGGAGGTAGATATAGCTGACTGAACTTGTTTTTCAAACAATCTCAGATAATTTAGAGATACGCAGGATAGGGCCTGAAATAGCCCAAAGAACTAACTCAATACTAGTTTGATACAACAATACATAAAAACACACAGAATACAATCTTAGGCTAGAAAGTGGACACCATTCAATGAGGCCCTTACAAAATACCAAAACAAAATGAACATATAGAGAGTCTAGCAGCACTGGCTCCACTCCACGACACACGCTTCTCGGGCATGCCAGTCTCTCTTACCTCGAAGATCAAAAGATCTTATAACTGAGGGATTTCTGTATCATAGTGTAAGGTACATGAAGGGTATCTATGGGGTACGATCTGCACTCCCGAAACCACTGAATGTAGGGTTTTGGGCTACTAAGTTAGTTCTTATTATAAGATTTCAAGGATTCTTGATCCAACGATGGATTCTCAGAGCAAGCCGCTTAAGACTTTAGTTGATCTTATTAGTTCAGGGAAGACCCCCACATACATCGAATTCACTCAACACTCTAGCTGCCTGACCAATATATTTATATAGCAGTTCGAAAAACCCGCTCGAGAGTACGCTGGGAGACCTAATATCCCCAACACATCCCAATTCGAAGTACCTCTATGGGGTGATGAAATCCCCAGTCAAGAATAAAATAAAATTGGGTGTCGTTGTCACCTCCTTCCTTTCTCCCAAGACCCCGAAGGTGGGTGGAAAGTTAGTTAATGCAATAGTAGGTCCACCCCAAACACGATAAAAATTATCCCTTAAGAAAACCAAATGTGATTTAATCTAATGCAGCTTGATTCACGTTCATTTGAAAGCCCAAATTGAGGTGTTGAATACACATGTCCATGTCCATTTTAAATACCAAATTGAAATATGAAGGCATGCATGTCAATTTTAACCATTTGTTGATTTTAAGCCCAAATCAAAGTGTTATACATGCATGTCAATTTTAACCAATGTTAATTTTAAGCACCAAAAGATGAAGTGTGAGATTGTGCATGCATGTCCATTTTAACCATTGTTGATTTTAAGCACCAACAGATGAAGTGTGAGATTACGAGTGCAATTGATCTAATACTAATCCGATCCTTTCTGTAAATTCACCACAGGCTGCAAACAGATGATTAGCAGTAAAATCAAATCAACAGAAAATAGAGAATAAAAAATTGACAGAAGCGAATTGGTGATTATACCTGCCCGATTGCATGATTCTGGAAGCAATTGCGTAATTCTGTCAGATCGAATGTGTGATTTTGACAGAGTGATTGCGTGACTTTAACAGCTTGATTGCGTAATCATAACAGGACGATTGCGTGACACATAGACAAATAACACAAAAAATAATAATTTGAAACTAAACCCGATCAAAAACCTGCAAAACCAATTGTGAGGCCCTAGGTAGATCTCTCATCATCCATTCAATGTTAATTAAATCATATTTAACTTGATATGAGAGAACTAAGCTATTGTATCTATCGAAGGCTGGTTGATCTTCCCAATCTTGTATCTGCTTTTCTGCTTTGAGAACCCTTTGATAGTGTTTGACCTATCTTCTTTGTTCCTTTGTCCTTCTGGCACCTGAAATCCTGAATTGTACCTTACGTGCCATAAACCGTTAAAACAAAAACATGCAATAAAAATAATCAGAATTAAATAGTTTAGAGAACAGAAAAGGAATAAAACAGATCAAAGAACTGAAAATGAATAAAAATAAAATTATCAGAACATAAAGATTCAAAACGAATGCGTAATCTTGTAAGGGTGATTGCGTGATCCTGTAAAGGCGATTGTGTAGATCTTTCTATGCGATTGCGTGATGATGTAATCGTGAATGCGTGACAAAGAGGTCTGTCTTGAAATCTGTGCAAAACCTACAAAAAAAAGAAAAAATCCGTACGATCTGCAAAAACAACATAGAAAACAAAGAAGGTTAATTAGCTGTTGTTCATGTCAGATTCACCAAAATGTGCTATGATCAAATACATCATTGCTAAATAGGAAATAAGGACAATCACGAATTCCTTAACTATCTAAGCAATTCAAACATAAAACCAATGAAATAGATGCAAAATGGAATCAAATTAAACAATATGAAACTCCCTATTGTGCATCATGGCTTCCATTCTTCTTCTTCTCTCTGTGGTATGATGGCTCTCAAATATTGCACTGGCAACCTGCAATTGGCACAAAGATTCGAAGTTCGTGATCTAGAGGAATTGTGAGGATTGAATGCTCAATTTATAAATTTTTGGATGAGATTGATTGAAAGGTGGAACATAATGATCAAGAGGTGGAACTCAGGTGAGCTCGCATGCTGATTGATAGTTGAACTGCTGACTTGGAGGTGAAACAAAATAGATTGAATAGATTAATTGAGTCAACTGATTGAGAAAAGCTGACTGAAAGAAGAAAAAGAATTATTGGAAGAAATAAAGAAGAAGACCAAGCTAACTAGAAGATGGAAATAGAGACTGGAGACATCAATGATTTAATTAATTAATTTAGCATGTGCTTGCATTTTAACTTAGATTTTCAATTTAATCTTTGCATGAAATTTAATTCAAATAATTGAATTTATTTTAAATTCAATTTAGTATTTGAATATATTTAGAACTTGACTTTGATTTTCAATTTGGTTTTTGAAATCATGCACATGTATTTGAATTTGGAAGAAATTAGAAGAATATGAAATTAAATGAAATTATAATTTGGGGATTTCGAAATGGAAGAATTAATTAGTCAATTAAATAATTTAAAGAAACTATTTAATTATTTTAGAAATGGACTTTAATTAAATAATAAAGATTATTTAATTTAAAGGATTAAATCATAATTAATTAAATTAATATTTAGAAAAGGGTTAATGATTAGATGATTAGAGATAGAATTTGAGAATAGAATTATTATTTAAATTATGGAATTAAAAATCAAAATTAATTAAATAATAAATATTTAATAAATATTTAGAAAATGATTAAAATGATTAAAATGATTAAATGATGATAGAATAGGAAATAGAATAATTAGTAAGGTGATGAAGAAATATGAAATTAGAAGAATAAGATTAATTAAATAATTATTTAATCAATTAGAGGAATAATTAGTACATGATCAATGAGATATTTTTAGGTGTCTACATTCATTTTTTTAGTGTGTGTGTGTGTGTGTGTGTGTGTGTATTACATTTCTTGTAAAAAATTACATGAAATCAATCTACACTCAATTTTTTATACTATGAATTTTTTTTCAAAAGATGATTAGTTAAGGTCAAATTATGGTGGTAGTACATGAGGTGTTTACAAAACAACGATTAAGTTTTTTATTAAAAAAATCCTAATCAATCTTCAATATGTTACACATGTTTTCCCAAAAGGATTCAAAAAAATACTTTTATTTAGGTAATAATATGGTGACTGTACACATGCATGGCATGGTTATGAAAAAGAAACTTTTAGAAAGTAGTTTTTGTATGTATGCCTATTAAACATCAATTTGTATCATCTAGGTATTAGAATAAATCACATATTTGAAAACAAGGCTTAGTGTACTATATTTTACATTATTGGACTTTTTAAAGATTTAATGGTTAAGTGCTTCAATTCTTTAGACCAATTGTGACAAATTTAAAAATCAAGAAAAAACACTTCTACTTTTTACACTTTTTTAGGGATCCAACTTCTTGCACCCACCCATGATAAAATACTCGATACAATTTGTAATCCTTTCTTCCTCGACCTTAGTGGCTTGACCAATTTAGCTAGAAGTGGATTGATCATAGGGAAGTGTTCCATTTTTTGGGTATATCTTTCACTTTTTAAGCCTCACCCTCCATGCTATGGCAGTTATGATTGATAAAGTGGAGAAAAAACTCAATTATTAGATTACCTTACCTTTTTCCCTAGCTGGTAAGTTTTAGATATTTATTCTAATATGTTAGTTGTGTGCCATCCAAAACTTCTTACCTTTGATTTGAAAATCTCCTTAAAGATTTTCTCTAACCCAATAGTGAAGGAAAACTTAGTTTTCACTATATGGATTAGGATTTTATTGTTTGTCATACAATTATGGAGGTTTAAGCTTGGTATTTATGAATAAATGAGGCATTTTACTATGTGTTAAATGGATCACCAAATATTTTGAAGGTGATGAAGTTTATAAAATTTTGGTCAAATGTTGTATTAGTTTGGGAGTGCCAATTGGTTATTTAACTTAGAAGTCACTTGACTTTGTTATTGTTCTCACTACATGAAATATTATGAAGATTCATGGTACTTTTGACATCAAGGGTAATTAGAAAGCACATGAAGCTATTAAAACATGGCTTCATTGGGTTGACAATGACTTTTACAATGGTCTCTTTGTAAACTAGCAATTTGTTTTGTGGTCTTTGGTTCTCTCTTCTCAAAATTGACCATTAACATAAGTGCCTTGGTTGCTTGCATTGAACTTCATTAAGCAAGGCATTCATACATTACTTGATTTTATCCATAGAGTCACCAAAAAATTTCTTTCTTGGCTTGAATTCAAAGTCACATTTAGATTGTTTTCTCAAGACTAGGAAACCTCTTAGTTTTTTATTGATGCTATAACACCCTAGATTCTTTATAAAATTGGGGCTAACTCTCTCAAGACTTGATGAAAAGATTGAAAATGGTACATATATAATGCCCTTTAACAACTACAAGCCTTATAAAGGCTACTTGTGGTTGTCCCTCCATATTTCTATTGTGGATCAACTAAATCTTCAATGGTAGCTCCAATCCTCTGTTGGGACTTGACACCAAAAATTCTAGTGCATTTGGTCAACAATTTTGACACTCATATTGGCCCACTTTGCTTGGTGTATTTTGTATTAAGGCCTACCATTGGATGGCCATTCAACTGATATGGGTATTCCCAATCCTCATTCATTTTGTGGTCATATGGAGTCCCTCAAGCATCTTTTTTGGTTTTGTTCCAGAGCTCAAGAGACTTGGAATCACATTGGTGAATTTTTTAGCCGTTAAGGTCCACCCCTTTTTCCTAGCACATGGTTTTATTAGATATTAACCTTGTCTCCTACACAAATATACCCAAATTTGGTATTTTTTAAAGTGAAATTACTCTTCCATATTTGAAAATATAAAAAATAGTGCAAAATAGTGCTCTCTCTCTCTCTCTCTCTCTCTCTCTACACACACACACACACACACACATATAGTGCTCGTTATTCTCTATATACTAAAGTCATGATTTTCTCTAATACGCTTATGTAGATTTAGGTGTAAGCTTTTAAAATTGCACTTGAAGTTGCTGATCTTTAGAAGCTACTAGATAATTGGGGGAATCCCGCCTGCACTATTACTAGATTTTTTCCTATTGCCCACTCTTCTTAATGAGAGCATCTGTATGAGTGCAACTAACCTATGACGTGTGATTATGGATCATGTTTAGTGGTCATTGTGGCTCTCAAACTCCAACTTCCAACAATATTACTACTTGTAGAGGGTGGGATTGACCCTCCTAAATGCCCTCCACCTCTTCTCATGGTTAGAGAGGTGCTCCTAGTTGGCCTAACTTAGGAAAGTTTCCTCATGTGGAGTTGGCCATCTCTCCAACCCTTGCACAATGATTTATAGACAACCCTCTCTGTCTCGAAGATGCTCTCATTGGCTAGGAGTTGATTGATGAGGTTGCCCCTATAAATGTTTGGGGCAATCTAGACGATAGAGATCCTTTTCCATCTAGTTTTTCTTTAGCTGTTTAGGCTTTCTTGGGTTTGACTCTTTTACTATTCTTTCAAAATCCTTCACTATGATATCTTCATAAAATTCTCCCCTCCATAACCTGCAATCATGGAACCTTACATACTTGACAACCAATAGATTGTAATATTAAAATGTTTAACAATTTTGAGAAACAAACTTTAAATTCTCTACAAATGAAAATTTAATCTATACTCTCAAGTTTTTTCATTTCTATTCAAAGATAGGATTGTTTTTTATTAAGTGAAACGTGACCATTTGCTATTTAGCCTTTATGCCTTTCTATAAGCTATATTTTGTAATGTATCCTTTGTTCTTATTTCAAAATAATAACTTCATTTCAATTACTAATCTTGCAATAAAAACTTTGTTGGCGTGACTTGACTAGAGATAATAATAAACCCACCAACAACCAAATCAATTGTTCGCCGTGTTCATACTTAGAAAAAAAGTTTTGTGGCTTATCACTTCAATTCAAAAGTATTAGTTTATTTTTCGAGATATTTTAGAAAAAAAAGTTTTGTGGCTGATCACTTCAATTCAAAAGTATTAGTTTATTTATTTTTCGAGATATTTTATTCTATTTCTTTATGCAACGGTCAGACATTGAAAGGTCGCAGTCTGACAGATTAAAAATCCACTACATTGCCTTGTAAAAATCAGCCTACCTTAATACATTCTTCTAGCTTCGTTTACGCTCCTGTTTCTCGGATCTGGTAATTGCAGTAAACTTTGTAAGGTATTTGTTTTTGTTTTCAAATATTATAGCATTCAGGGTGTTTGATTTTATAATACTTGAGCAAGAATGGATGGGTGGAATACAAGCAACATGGAGTACGGCAAATTCTACCCAGAAGACACCCCTTCATCACATGCGGTTAGTTCATCTTGTCATATTTTCTTTCAGGAGGCTGCAACATAGATTTGACAATTAATCTTTAATTTGATAATCTTTTGTTCTGCGATCTTCATGGTGAAGGTTATCTATTTTTTTGATCTCACAGGCCCTGGTTCTGTCCCAAGGGTGTAGGCGGTAATGTATAGTCTAAACACAGTCATAGGTAATGTTTTATATGCTAAAATCCGAGTCGTGTTCTAAGTTACAATTGGGGACTTCATACCGGTCGGGTTGATTGAAATTTTGAGGTCACAATTGGGGAAATTCATCCCGGTCCAAAAAAAACTTGTACACAATATTGCAGGTTCTCAAACTAGGGCAATTTGCCACTAACCAGCACAAAGTTTCCTCAGCAGATGCTGCAAAATTCATGAACCTTTTGCTTCCATTAGAAGTAAATTCGAGGGTTTTATATAAAGTTTATTTGGGAAAGTATTGTCATCTAAATTAAATCTCCACACTGCCATTTGTCGAAAAAATCTTATTCAAATTCTCAGTACCTTCTGCAATCTTTTTGTCCCTTACACGGAGCAGCAGTTGACATATTTCCTACAAAATGGCCACTGAGGTTTTTAAGAAGAAGATTTAACATTAGGGTTCCCATGAAAGGGTATGCTGCTCGTATTGTTATACGTCAGATCTACTTCTAAAGTTAACGGACTTTTTCTGAAAAAATTGGAAATTCGGTTAACTTAATAAAAACTTAAACATTCTTCTAAAATTACCAAAAAACAGCTTAAAAACCCTTAAAATGAAAATTGTATGGGATTTGACTGTTTTTGAAAATATGGAAGATTAGCATGCATTAGTTTTTTTTTTTATGGTTCCCATTTCTAAAACATGTGACTGTCATTGCTTTCCATTAACATTTGTTGTAAGGTGTTCTATGAAGATTTGCTGTGAAATTGTTGAATCTGCTACCCTCTACATTTTGCTAGTGTTTCTCCCTTGTGTTGCTGCTGTCGAGGAGCTGTTCTGTGCTCCAGTGCTCTGCTGTTTGTAATGCTGCTGCTGCTGCAGCAGCTCAAGGCCTAAATTGGATGGTTGTATGGGTGGATTTAGCATAGTTGCCAAGAGACTGGTACTGGTGCTGTTGGAGGAGATGACTACCGGTTTCGGTATGTCATTTTTTGAAAAAAGTAGGAGACGGTACTTGGAGATGCCAATATATATATTGAAACTCTGAATACACATCAAGTTTAATGAGAGAAAAATTGAAAAGATTAATTGTTTGCTATTTAAATTTCTTTGACTATCAATACCATGAATCATGACATTTAACTTTCAAGTTTAAACACACAAAGATTAATATAATGATTTAAATAAAGTGTCAACATTCAAGACTCTTGACTCAAGAGTTCATAATACAAATCAAAATGCTGATCCACGTACAACAGGCAAAAATCCGAAATCTAAATTATCATATTATGTCACTCAATGGATGAAGTTCTACTCCTGCATCAACTATGTTGCTAATTTCCAAGTCCTCAGCTGTGATGCTCTTTAAATACTCATCACTCTCAAGATTATATTTTTTCAAATACCCTTAGATTTTCTTAAGAGATAAATATTCAAATTTGCTTAAGTATAGCGTGTATTCAGTTATCTACAAACAAGTTCACTCAACATTCTTCAAGAATGCGTTACCACCAAAGTGCAGAGTGCCTTTTCTTATCCCAATGTGTATTTGTTGGAGTAGTTTGCTTGCATTCTCAAGAACATATTCACTTAAATGTTAATGCTTTCGCCAATTGATAGGACTCTTCCTTAAACAATGACATAAGCTCAGGTTCCTTTGTAGGCAATAGTGTTGACATGTAGCTAGGTCGGATACCTAGCGAGGGCCAACCTAGTCTTGGAATTGCTAATTGGCCTTTTCACAGCTTATATGTTTAATATAAAGGTATTGGTCTGGCCCTAAATAAGTAACTTGTAATTAAATAGGACTGACCCTATTCTTGGTGTCAAATCAGTAAGGCCGACTTGAGGTCTTTTAGGCAGCCTTACCTCATATATATTCAATTGTCTTGTAGTCTTTCAAAGATAATGAAGACTAGCAATTCGCAGTAAGCGAACTTGTGCTTGGGGGTGACGATAAGACCTTATCGTCTATGGTTGGGAAGGCAACAATCTGATGTTTGCCTGCGGTGAACAAGCACAGCCCGGAAAAACAACAAATAGAATTGGGGGTAAATTTTTGAGGCCTTGGATCAACCACTTAATCCTCCAAGGGTGCAACTGCTCGATTAGGTGGAATTTGGCTTCATTTTGCTGAAGGACCCTCCTTGTACTTAGCATGTACATGAGAGAGAAGGCAAAGTGAGCTATGAATGCAGACTAGGTTCTCTGCTTTCTTTGACAATAATCGGTTCCGCTTCAGTGAACAAATGAAACTCTAAGTACTCCAATTCCTCTCACAAGATGAAGAGCTGGCTACTCGTGAGAACAATTTTATTGCAATGGAAATTTGCAAGGTCCATAATTTAAGATAAGTTTTCTCTCATGACACCTGTAATAAGCATAGTTTGAAACCAAGTAAGGGAGGCTTCAATCCAAAAATCAATTTCCTTTTGTATCAACTACATCTGTAAGAAACTGTTTTGGTTGGTCCAACCCTTGTACCGTTTTATGGATATTTCTTCAAGGCAAAGAAGGAAAATGAGCTTTCCATATATTAAGTCGAGAATTAGAAGCATGACATGCATCTGTGACCTTAAATAAGTTTATAGCTTTTCTGAAATGATTTTGTCTTTTTGGTCCACTTTTAATAGTCTCACATTTTGTAACTAGTCCCATTAGAGAGTTTCTAGAAATATCCCAAAATTATTCTCAAATGCAAAAGTGAGGTGTCATACAGTATATACGTTACTTCCTTTAATGTTGGTAATATTAGCTCTGCAGTTTCAAAGGATCTGCATGACGGTTCTTTTTGTATGAGTGCTTCTCCTAGTGACCATGTTGACGGTATATGTCCAAAGAAAATGAGAAGGATGATTCATACCGTGTGACGGCTGTGTAGATAGTGATGATAATATATGCCCTTATAGTGCAACCTGATGGGTTCATTTTTGATGATGATAATGATACTAACCATGTGCATGTAAGTTTTCAGTTTGAAGGATAAGAATTTGACTCCTTTCTTGGTATTCTTCCATATGTTGATGCCTATGAAGACAATGTTGATCTCAATACAATTTCTAGTCGAGCTGTGGTATGTGGTTCTTCTTCTCATGACAGCCATTTGGATAATTAAGTTGGTGTATGTATAAGTGGTGAAAACAATGGTTTAGCTCTTGAAGAGGATGATGATGATCATGGTTACTCGTAGTGAAGATAAGCTAGAGATATGGCTTAGCTTGGTGCCATCCAACTTTGTAAGAGATAATATTGATGGATAAACCTTTTATCAAACCCAATCACATTAGATGTTTAACATAAGACTACGTTTTATTGTTTTAACCTGCAGGCTGGCATGATCAATGCTCTGATTTCAATTGTAATGTCCCCTTTTGGGATATTCTTTAAAACAAAAATAATCACTCAAAATATAACAATAGTTTTATCAAATTTGCAATTTGTAAGTGTGTGTGTGTGTGTGTATTCAGGTCAATAAATCATAGCACAATACCCAAGTTGATCAAATCATGAATTCTTCAGAAATACTTTGCAAATTTGCTGATTCAAGGACTTTGTCCCTAACTCAACAGTGACAGTACCAAGGACCCCGTCTCTAGCATGTCAAAGGTAGGAAAAGGCCCTGTCCCTCCAAACCTTAAGCTCATCGCGTGAGCTCGGACCCTGTCCTGTTTGCAAATATTACCTAGAATTCAAAACGGATCACTTGATGTATTTGCTAGACTATTGCTGAATAATATTTCTTAATGGATTGACAATCAATCCTTTGAATAATATTTGAATGCTTTTATAAATGATTCTAGAATGAATTTCTGAAATTATAGGTACTGCCGAGTTTATTTTGGAATTTCTGCCTTGAATCGATTATCTGAATCATTTTTATTAATTGTAGATGATTTCTGAATTGATTGTTGTTTGAATGATTAATTGATTGATTCATTCCTTGATGGGTTGATGAGTGAATGCTTGAATGACTTGTTGATTTGATTCATTTGCTTGATGGATGGATTGATGAGTGATGATGTATTCATGTTTTCTTGGAATGATCTCCATATATATATATATAATCTTCCTAATGGAAGAGATACCCTTTCTCACACCATCACTACTCCTGAAAACATAGTTTACTTGCAAAGTCACATAATGTCATATTCCTAATTGATCGATTGAATGCTTGTTTCCCTTTCCCATGGAATGATCCCTCCTTTATACTTTATTGGTGAAAGAGTCACCACCTTTCACAAGAATTGAGTCACCACCCTTCATTGCTGCTTTTGAGAGTAATAATCTATTTCTAAATTCCCAAATGATGATTGATGGATGGTTGGATGATTTTCTGATTGGATACCCTTCTCAAATGAAGTGTGCCCCTCTTTGTATCTTCGATTTTGAGGTAGTCACACCTCTCCATCAAAACCACTATCTTTGCAAGAGTTACACCCCTTCATTTTTGTACTTGGAGAATAGTTATTAAATCTTAAATATGTTAATTTGCTAGCGCTGCTGTTTATTACTTGTGCCACTCGATTATTAGATTATGAATGCTATCTCCTTGTTGCTGGAAATAATTTGCGATCTTTTTCTTAATAAAGGCTGTGATCTTGGCGGGGGCATGATAGTTAGCAATTCCATTTCTTTAGGTGTAAATTTGTTTGAGATCTGTATTACTTTTGCTGGTCTTAATTGATGTTAATTCTGGTTTAGTCTTTTGAGGATTTTAGTTAAAGGATCCAAGGTTAATTGATGCGTTTGACTTGAGAAAGTCTGTTACTTGATGCTTGTTTGTATATAACTACCCAGTCTTTGTGAACACTACGATCTTAGATGACTCCAGGGTTTAGCAAACCCTTTTTGTATTTCTGATGCATCTGACTTGAGAAAATAATTTACTTGATGCTTGTTTGTATGTTAACTATCCTGTCTTTGTATTCATGGTTCCAGGGTTTAGCAAACCCTTTTTGTAGTTCTGAAAACTCATTCAATATGTTTTGCATTTTTACAGGCATATACTCTAGAGCTGGAAGCTGAAGTAACACAACTCAAAGAAGAGAACATGGAACTGCGGGGAAAACAGGTATTTCTGCAGGCAAACTTAAGATCCACAAATGAAGCAAACCAAACAATGTTTTTGGCAAAGGATTTAATGGGACCTTTTGATTAGTGGTTGATCTTGGTTCTCTATATAATAGGAGGAAAAATCAGAGAAATGCAAAAAAGGTATGCAATGTTACCATTGCCTCTATCATAACATTGTGTTGTAGTGTTAGTTTTTGGAAAAAAAAGGCCTTTAGAAACATTGAATCCAACTATTCAAGACACCAGGTAGGAGTAGAAAAAATTGAAACCAGTTCATGTCACACCAAACGAGCGTTCTTTTGGTAAACAAACTGCTTTCGACACTGAAACATTCTCTCTGTCAGTAATGCAACCACCAATTTGCATGATCATACAAGGTACTGCTGGAACAGGGAAATCATAATTGACTAATGACATCAAGATAAAACTTTCTGGAATTGTTCCACTTAGCAGCATAAATCATTTGGGAATCGGCAAACCAAAAGTAAGATTTTTTGAAAAAAATGAGAAAAATTGACATCAAGATAAAACTTTCTGGAAGTGCTCCCCATAGCAGCATAAATCATTTGGGAATTGGCAAACCAAAAGTATAAGATTTTTTGGAAAAAATGAGAAAAATTGGATATAAAAAAAAAGCATAAAAAAATGTAGACAAAGGGGCAAAAACTACTTGTTTTTGAAATTTACAGGCACGAATAAAATTGAGAGTTAAGCCCATGAATTATAGAATATAGATTTTTGTTGTTTACATTTACATCGCTGACTACATTGTATTGTACAAAACATACTTCATAGTGCATAAATTGTTAATTTTAGTACTTTCAGATTAGATAACACTCAGAAAATCAGAATTTGTTTCTAACTAGGTTTAATTAGATTTTTTTTTTTTCAGATTTAAGCATAGTAAGAAATGAATGCATAAAGACAAGACACAGATACCCTGGGAAAACCTCCTAGGAGGAAAAACCCAGCCAGAAAAGATCCTCAGATCTGATTATGGTTTTAGGTTCAATTGATAATTACACACTTATCTGGAGTATAGAAGTTGCAGTCACAAAGAAGATGATACAGAAGACTACACAAGTAGTTTGCTGGCAGTGATCATGATTTGCAGCCCTTCTACCTTGTCTTGCTGTGCATAACTGGAGTTAACTGTACCTTCCCACTAGTTCACAGTCCTTTGCTTTAGCCTTCAATGGAGATTACTGTTTTAATGATGGCTTTGTTGTTTGCTGTGATCTACTTGGTGATCTGCTGCACATAAATGGAGTTCACTGTAATCTGCTATGCAAGACTGGAGTTCGCTGCAGTTCACAAGGGAGTTCGGTATGATCTGCTTCTTCCAAAAGAGTTCGCTATCTTGCATGTGTAATTCGCATTTTTACTTGAGCTGCGTTAATGATATTGTGAGGAGAGAATGCTTTATTTATAGGAGAGCAAACCCTTTAATCAAGTCGGCTTCACCCTTTTCATTTGCAAATTAATTTAATTTAATTTCTTTTGTTTGAGAGGATAAGGTCGGCACTATTAATGTGTAGCGTGGAGACCTTTTTGGATTTAGCCGAAGGTATAGGGCCTGGCCCTATATAGTGGGAAAGGGGCTGGCCCCCTTAGGCGGATTCCAATGTTGCCTAAGGCAATTGGAATCGCCAGGCCCTAATTATAAACAACATAAATAATAACGAGATGATGACAGTTAACACATTTTCAATTATAATCTAGTTTGTACGAAGTCAACCTACAACTAAGTACAAATTTCCAAAAAACAGACATAGCTGATGACTCTTGCTACTACAAAGAGAACTACGCTAGAGGGCTGTAGGTCTTGGTGATGAAGCTCCTGGGTCGGAGCCTCCCCTAATTTTTGTTTATAACATCGCTACCAACGTTGGCCTCCATTAGGATATCCAACTCCTAATTTAAATCTTCTATATGACACAAATATCGATAATAGGCTTTGTGGGAATTGTTTACAAGGTTATGTTTCATTTGATTTGATTATCTTCAGCACTACAAACTATAGGGCCTTTTTGTTTAGCTAGCAATCAAGAAATCAAAGCCAAAATGGTTAGACAGGGGAACTATGATATATTTAATTTTTTTTAGGTATTATTAAAAGCTTTGATGACGTGGTTGTTTTGTGTCTAGCGCAAAGGCTTAAGGGTTACATGTTCTTGAATGCAGATCATCATCAGGGAGCTTTCTGCTCCTTATCTAGTTGGAAATTGAACCAAAAATACATGTGCATTCTTTGAATGCAAAACAGACTTAGAGAACTTTACTGCTAGACACACATTTATTTTCAGAATGTAGATTTAGATGATTTATTGGAATTATTGTGAAAGATTTCTGGATTAAACTGTGTACGAACTTTTGCATCAATGTTTCAGGTCACACTCCATGAACCATCATCAGGATGAGAAGAACAGTTGAGAGAAAGAAATGATAGATTGCAGTCTAAGACTAAATGAAAAGACCAGAGGAGGGGAGGTGAGAAGGGTGCACACAATTCAAGGAGCAAGGAATGAAAAGACTAAAAGAGACCTAAGAATATCCAAAAAATAAAAATAGGAGAAAAAAAGAAAAAGCTACAATAGAAGAAAACACAAAGAAAATAACAAACAAGAAGAAGAGAAATAAAACCTCAACAACTCAAAAACCTTAACTGAAAAACAAGCAAACCAAAAATTTAAAATAATTAAAAACACAAAGACAACATTTATTAAAATAAGAAAACAATACACACACTTCATATATATATATATATATATATATATAAAGTGTGTGAGTGTGCATGTGTATATGTGCGTATATATTGAGTATATATACGTACATATTCATACATATGTATGTATGTATGTGTATGTATATATATAGTTATATACTATTATACATACAAATATGTGTATATACATACACACATAAATAAAAATGTGTATAAATATATATATAAATAAAAATATATGCGTGTGTGAGTGAGTATATACATATATGTGTGTGTGTGAGAGTGAGTATATACATATACATATACATATACATATACATATACATAGATAGATAGATAGATAGATAGATTGGCAAAAGCATGAAAAATGAAAAATGAAAAACGAACCTAAAACAACAATAGAAAGAGCTTCGAAGAAAAAAAGAGAAAAGGAAAATGAAAAAATAAGACAACATAAGAAAGTACATAAAACATTAAAAATACCAAGATCATTAATAGGGTTGCTTGCCTCAGCAATGTTGATAACAAGAGAAAAAAACACAAGAAGACAGACACAACGAAGCACAAGAAGAAAGAACAAAGAAAGGAAAGAAGAAAGAGAAAGAAAAATCCTAAGATGTAGGGGGAAAGAACCCAACAAGCAAGGGAAGGGGGAGCAAGGGGGGAAGGGGAAGGGGAGGGAAGGGGCGGGGTGCAAATGAAAGAGAAAGGAGGAAGCAGGAAGAAGGGAGTGGGACAAACAAGGAGTGGAGATGGTTATGGGCATTAAGGTTATTTAACAAAGGAAGCCAGGAATACATGGATTATAGCAAAATTTGTGAGAAGTTTACAATGAGTTATTGGGAAATACAAAGGTAAGTTATCTGTGAAATGTTTTTTTTGTGGTAGAATTGGACATTATCCTTCTGATTGCACTTACAGAGAAGAGTATAAGAGACCGGATGAAGATGAGAAGAAGAACAAGTTTAAAAGATGCAATTTCAATAGAAAGGAGAAGGGCTTATGTTCTATTGAGGAACATACATCTGAAGATGAAATTAATGATGACTTGAATAAAGAGTCTTTATTTTTGGCAATTGAAGATAATGAGAATGCTTTGAAGAAACTAGAATAAGAGAGTTATTAAGATAGAACTGAATACATGGATTATAAACTCCGGATGTTCAAATCATTTGATGGGTGGTTATGAGGGGTGGAACCTAAGTTTCTCCTGGCTTCCTTTGTTAAATGACCTTAATGCCCATAACCATCTCCACTCCTAGCCTTCTCTCTCTTCCTTGTCTGTCCCCCTCCCTTCTTCCCACTTCCTCATCCTTTCTCTTTGATTCGCAAGGGACAGCTGTTAAAAAAATAGGGGGGTTTTTACAAATATAGAGAAATTTTAAATATGCATATCATAACAATGGTAAAGCATTCATCATAGACATTAATACATTGCATTAGACTTGAATTAAGATTTCACAAGAGAATTGACAAACATTTTACCAAAATTCAAATGCTTTTATCAATCATTGCCAACAAACATATGTCATAAACATACATAATGTAATTTTATACCCTAGGTTTGTTAATCAGACTTATATCTTTTATTTATGCCCTAGATTGTAATTAGATTTGTCATAAATAAGTTAACATTCAGTAAAATCAGAAAGTAAGTAATCAGTAGACAAACACACATACCCTGGGAAAACCTCCAAGGAGGAAAAACCCAGCATGAAAGACCCACAGGTCAGATTATATATTCTCCTCTTAAATGCACAAATACAATACTTAGCTTCTCTGTCAGATCTGATCTATTTGTGTAGCAGATCTGCTCTTTCTAAGTTCTCCAAGTTTGTACAACACCACCTATGTCATCTTGCACAAATTCGCACAAGTCTGGATGAATTCGCCTTCTTCCTTATTAATTCGCACCTTATTAGCAGAGCTGTTTTCGCATTTGCTTGTAGAATGGATGAGTGTGTATTGACTTGCAAAATGTCACTTATTTATACACATCTTTACTCCTTGAATGCAAGTCGGCCTCCTTTGGGTTTTGGCGCCAATATATTAGATGGCGTGTATTTAGCATAGCGTGGATATTGGGTCGTGCATATGTTAGGGTCACGTTACCCTAGGATAGGGCCCAGCCCTAAGGCAACATCCGAACCCATGCATAACCCTAGTTACAAACAACACATAATAGACATAAAATGATAAATATTAAATATTAAACATCCATAACTATTAGATGCCATAAACTGTAAATAGAAAAGTTAAAACATAGAAGTCCATAATCAGCTGTCTATCATAATGTCAAGATAAACTAAGAAAATATATGGCTGTCCATAATCAGCACATGGTAGGTCGAAGACTAAGAGTCTAAATCAAGATCAGAGCTAGAGTCTCTGTCTGAGTCACCTGCTGTTCACTCCTTAACCAGCTGCTTCTTCTCTTCTTGCTGCTTTTTTCCTATTTTGCAAATGTCAAATAAGTGTCTTTTTCTTCCTTTTGTTTGTTTTATGCATTAGATTAGGGTTTGTTATATTTTAATATTTATTTGGGGTCTTGGTGGGGCCAGCTGAACCTCTTTTATAAATTAAAAATGTGTTTTTATTTATTTTGGACTTCAAAAATTTTTGGGCCATAGGGGACGACCAGCTGTCTTGGGGACAATCGGGGGACACCTAGGCGTCCCTTGGCTGTCCCGGGGACAGCTGGCCATCCTCTGCTTCCCAACAGCCGTCCCTGAAACATCCCCGGTGAATTTGCCAATAAGGGGACTCCTAGGAAACGGCAAATTCCCGTCCCCGTTTCGTCCCTAGTACGGGTACGAGGCAAAAAATGCAAGGGACGCGTCCCCGTGGAACATAGATATATACATATATGCATATACTCACTCACACACACATTTTTATTTATATATATTTATACACATTTTTATTTATATGTATGTATATACACATATTTGTTTGTGTAATGTCCCCTACCTGATCTATTTCAATATATTAAAATTGATTGATATTCTTCAATTAGTTATTAACAAGTGTTTATCTATTTTCCTCATTAGATGATTAATATCATTATTAATATAGATATCAGACCCTGCTACTACTTCAGTTTTAAGGGAGAAGGGTTTACATATGTTACCATAGCGCTTAGAGACCAACTACAATAGGTTTCCTCAAAGTTTACAGATCCAAGCCCTTACCTATCTTGGGTCTATACCCTCAAGGCTTATGGGTCGCTGATCCCCACCCTATCTTGGGACTTAACCTATTGCTTGGATTTAGACTGCCCGGATCAAGGCTCTGATACCATTTGTAATGTCCCCTACCTTATCTATTTCAATATATTGAAATTGATTGATATTCTTCAATTAGTTATTAACAAGTGCTTATCTATTTTCCTCATTAGATGATTAATATCATTATTAATATAGATATCAGACCTTGCTACTACTTTAGTTTTAAGGGAGAAGGGTTTACATATGTTACCAAGGCGCTTAGAGACCAACTACAATAGGTTCCCTCAGAGATTACAGATCCAAGCCCTTACCTATCTTGGGTCTATACCCTCAAGGCTTATGGGTCGTTGATCCCCACCCTATCTTGGGACTTAACCTATTGCTTGGATTTAGACTGCCCCTCTTTGGAACATCTCATCCCCATCTTCTTAAATACTGATAGTAATAACATGATTTAGACTATAAGTATACTAACTTCTAATGTATTATGAATATATATGATATTAAGTATGACTGTCATACATATTGCAGTTTATGACAATATTACATATTGCAGTTTATGACAATATTATTACTAGATTCTGTATAACTTTAGATCAATGGTGATCTTACTAGATGCTTTTGATTCCTTTCCTTTATATCTCTCAATGTGAGGGAGAGGTCACACCTCTTCATCATGTATACCCTTTGGCAAGAGACACACCCTTTCACCATTAGCACCCTTTGAAAGAGTGCAACTCTTCATTATTTCTGCCCTTTGAAAGGGACACAACCTCTCATAATCAGATCTGCACTTATTGTTTAAATCAGATCTGCACTTCTCATTTCCAAATTATTCCCCCTCTCAAATGAGGTTCTCTTCTCCCTTTTATATCTCATTGTTGAGGGAGTCACAACTTTTCCTTTCATGTCTTTTGACTTTTCATTAACTTAATTAATTTTTAATTAATCATATTTAATTATTTAATTATTTTATTTTATATTTTAATTTAATTTTAAATATTTTAATTTTATTATTGTCATTTATTATTAAATTTAATTTCAAAGTGGGGACATTACAGTTTGTATATATATATATATATATACGCACATATACACATGCACACTCACACACTTAATATATATATATATATTTATTTATGTATGTATGTGTATCATTTATAAAGTGTTAGTATTGTTTTCTTATTTAATTAATGTTGTCTTTGTGTTTTTAATTATTTTAAATTTTTGGTTTGCTTGTTTTTCAGTTAAGGTTTTTGAGTTGTTGAGGTTTTATTTCTCTTCTTGTTTGTTATTTTCTGTGTTGTTTCTCTTTGTGTTTTCTTCTATTGTAGCTTTTTCTTTTTTTCCTCCTCTTTTTATTTTTTGGATCTTCCTAGGTCTTTTTTAGTCTTTTCGTTCCTTGCTCCTTGAATTGTGTGCACCCTTCTCACCTCCCTCCTCTGGTCTTTTTATTTAGTCTTAGTCTGCAAGCTATTATTTCTTTCTCTTAACTGTTCTTCTCATCTTGATGATGGTTCACGAAGTGTGATCTGAAACGTTGATGCAAAAGTTCTTAATCCAGAAATCTTTCACAATAATAACATGGACTGTGGAAATATAATAAATTTGATTGATTTATCGGAATTCAACTGCATACCTGAGTCAATCTTTATTGATCCATATTTTGTGAGGAATCTCTAACCAGAGATAAATGGTGGTGGTTCATTTTAGCTCTCAACAGGGGTTCAATTCAATCCCAATCAAGTGATATTTGATGATTTATCCCTACCAAAATCCATCTCTCATGACCATGAATGTTCACAAGGGTTCTTGTGAACCACTACTCATGAAATATGGGTAGATTGAGACCGACTCAAAACTATGCAGTTGATCCCTAAAAATCGTGATGTAAGTTTTTATTTTACCAATCCCATTTATTTGCAGTGTTCCACGGGGACACGTCCCCCCCCTTTTTGGGCGCGTCCCCCACCTTTTTGGGCGCGTCCCCCCGTCAGAGACGTCTCGGGGACGGGGGGACGAGGACGCGACGTCCCTCGCTGTCCCGCCATCGCCACCCAAACGCCGCCGGGACGTGGAGACGTCCCTGCGTCTCCGCGTCTCCCAGGGAGACGTGGAGACGTCTGGGCGTCTTCGTGGGAGACGCCTGGGCATCTCCCCGTCCCTCAAGAGACGCCCAGGCGTCTCTCGAGGGACGGGGAGACGCCCAGGCGTCTCTCGCGTTCTCACGCAAAAAAAGACACTTTTTAAAGTTTTTTTAAAAACATGTGCCTTTTGGGGGGGGTTAAGGGGTAACCCTAATTGGACGTGGGCCCCACCCTACCCCCCAAAACAACACAAAAACATGTTTATTTTGGATTTCACTCTCATTTTGGAAAACTGATTTTTTTTCCAGCAACTTGAAGAGGAGGAAATACTTGAAGAAGATTGATTGAAGGGGTGAGAAAAGTGATTGCAAGCGTGATAGGAGCTAGAAGAAGCAAGAAGAAGAGGAAGAAGAAGATTCTTCTACATTTTGGAGAGATTTTTCAAGCACAAGGTAGGGTTTTTCAACTTCTTCTTGTTTTTTTTTTGTTTTACTTTCTGATTTTCATTGTTCTATGTCATTTTTGGTTTTTTTTTCCCTATTCATCTCAAGACTCAAAATGAGATTTGATGTTGAATCTTGAGGGCAAAATGATTCATCATTTTGCCCTCAAGATTCAACATCAAATCTCATTTTGAGATGAATAGGAAAAAAATTTAAAAATATATTGTTAAACAAGGCTGATTTTATTTTTATTTTTATTTTGTGAAATGCAGTGTCAATTTCACAATGAGCTCCCAAGGCATGAGTGAAGATGACATGGAAATCCATTCTCATAGTGAGAATGATTCAGAATATGAACTTGAAAATGAGGGGGGTTGACCATGGGGCTGATCCTGGAGCCCAATCTAGTTCTATGGCAAATGCACCAGCTAGTATAGGTTGCCTTTCAGAGTTGTTGGCACCATATGCTAGGGGTCATTTTGATCCTAAGTCTCCTCTAAAATAGTTTGCTTCATGAATATCAGTACAAGGCACTACATCACATTCAAGTGGGGGAACAAGGAAGTGGAAGTGCAATATTTGTGACAGAGAATGGTTCGGTAGCATTAGCAGGGTGAATGCACACTTTCTGTTTTGGAGAGGAAAAGGCGTGAAACATTGTAAGTTTTTGGAGGAACCCAAAAATATACAGTACAGAATTGAGTTTAACAGGCTTTGGGGGGTTCCAGATGACACAAATATTTCAATGCCTACTACTTTGTCTGCTAGGGCATCACTTCACGACAACCAGAATGTGCCAGTGCCACATACTTCTCATGCTTCGCAGGCAGGAGGAATGATGTTTGGATCTCCATCTACTTCCACTTCTACTGCTGCCAGGGCTGGGAAACGTAGGTTGCATACACCACAGAGCAACCCCATTGCTGATATGTTTAATGTGCAGCTGAGAGATGAGATAGATGAATCCATTGGCAATTTCTTCTTTGCCAATGGCATTCCATTTCATGTTACACGGTCTCCTTATTATAGGAAGATGATGGATATGGTGGCCAAGGGAGGACCATCTTATGTGCCACCAGGGGAGACGAAAATGAGGACCTCGATCTTGGATAAAAGTTATTCCAAGATCAATATTTTGATGGAGAAGATGAAGGCATGTTGGGTGGCATCGGGGTGCAGCATGGTTATGGATGGGTGGACGAACATTAGCCATCGTCCACTCATCAACGTCATGGTCACATGTTCAGAGGGCCCATACTTCCTTAGAGCAGTTGATTGTACAGGGCATCGTAAAGATGCTGATTTCCAGTTTCAGGTCCTCAGGGAGGCTATTGAGGAGGTTGGGCCACAAAATGTGGTCCAAGTAGTGATAGATGCAGCCTATGTGTGTAGAGCAGCAGGGAGACTCGTTGAGGCAGCCTATAGACACATTTGGTGGACCCCATGTTGTGTGCATGCCATGAACAATGCACTCAAGGACATGGGGAAGATTGACTGGATTAGAGGAGTGGTCACCGATGCGAGAGATGTGCAGATGTTTATCTGCAACCACCACACTTCACATGCACTCTTCAGGACCTTCGCGAAGGAGTTCTTGAAACCAGTTGAGATTAGATATGCATCCTATTTCATTCTCTTGGAGAGAATGATTGAGTTGCAAGAGGCATTGCAACTCATGGTTATGACTAATGAGTGGAATAGGTGGGCTGAGGCCAAGACAGAGCAGGGGAGAAGGGTGAAGGAGATAGTGAAGAGTGATGTGTTTTGGACTGATGCGAAATACATTGTCTCCATCATTTCTCCAGTATTCCAGGTGATCAGATATGGGGATGGGGATGCACCTAACCTTGGAGAGGTGTATGAGTGCATTGACTCTATGCTTGACCAGATGAGGGCTGCTGTGCGAGTGAAGGACCCCTCTCTAGCATTCTACAATGAGCAAATCCGGCCTATCATTCAGAGTAGATGGGACAAGTTGAACACTCCTTTGCATATGGCTGCCTTTGCCTTGAATCCTAAGTGGTACAAGGCTAGACCGGGTAGAATGACACCGATTGAGGATGATGAGGTGAAGGCGGGTTTCTTTAGGTGCATAGAGAAGATGTTTGATTCCAGAGATGCCGGTACAATGCACACTGAGTGGGGAAGATTTGCCACTCTTAGAGGTTATTCAGATGCGGCAAAGATGGATATAGACACTATGGCACAGGAGGACCCACTTTTGTGGTGGACTTGTCATGGCCCGAAATCTTTGACCACCACTCTAGCCATCCGTCTGCTATCCCAGGTTTCCAGTTCTTCAGCTGTTGAGAGGAACTGGTCTACATATAGCTTCATCCACTTTCTTAAGAGGAACAGACTTACCTCTAAGAGAGCAGAGAAGCTTGTGGCTGTACACAGTGCTTTGCGTCTC
Organism: Cryptomeria japonica; assembly: GCF_030272615.1. Lineage (NCBI taxonomy): Eukaryota > Viridiplantae > Streptophyta > Pinopsida > Cupressales > Cupressaceae > Cryptomeria > Cryptomeria japonica. Next base: position 64,028,109 of record NC_081407.1, on the reverse strand, counting down.
ATAGACCGCAAGACACTCATGTACAAGGAGAGTCCAACGGCACGATGGGATGTAGAGCCAGAGGAGCCTTCACAGATTGATGAGGATGATCCTACCACTTCAGATACAGGGCTAGTTGGTGTGAGCTTGAGGGACCTTGATCTTCAAGAGTCCAGCAGTTCTAGTGAGGAGGAGTTCGCAGATGATTAGAGGCCTCCATTAGCTACATTTTGAGTTTTGTCATTTTGTCTTTGACTCTAGTCTCTTTTGTAATGCTATTGCTACACGTATTTGTATTTGGTTACTCATTGTAATGATGAATTATGTAATCATCTTTATTATTATAGACTTTGCAATGGCATCAGATATTCGTATTTTCGTTTTCCTTTTTCGATATTCATATGATAGAAATGAGAAATCTCCAATTTGACAATTTCATTTGTCAAATTTTATTTAGCATTTAGCAATTAGTATTACTAATCTAAGTAATCTTGGTATTTCCTATAGTTTCATTTGAAATCTAATTCTTATATTGTTATACATCTTTTCAAAACTAGTTTTTCAAGTACTATATGTATATATATGAGCACCACCACCCCGCCACCACCCCCCCCGTCCCCAAATTTAGGCCCTTGGTCACCTCGTCCCGGAAACACGTCCCCCTCGTCCCCCCGTCCCCAACGCCCGTGGAACACTGTTTATTTGTTTAATAAGTTGTAAAGGGAAAAAAAAACAAAAAAAACCTATATATTGAAGCAAAATGGCATTTGCAAAGGAAAGCACAAAATCATTTGAGAAGCACAAAAGTGCATCAATCAACTGATCAACTTGAAAGAAGGTTCTCAAATAAAAAACAACACATGTCCATACAAGATTTTCCAAGAAGCATATTGGTCAATATTTGCATTCTTTTGCCTTGTTTATCATACTGGTTATGAAAATGAAAATGAAAACAATGATGGGTAGGAAACATTTGTATACAAAAAAATTGTTACAAATAAGGAGCTAAAGTTTATTAAAATAGGTGGCAGAGAGGTGCCAAAATTTAACTGAGATTTTCTTTATTATCATATTGTTTTGTAAAATTGCTGTTTTCTTTTTCTAACTGCCGTAACCAGTTGACATAATTACAATGATAATGTCTCCTAGCCATCACCATAAATATTAACAGAAATAATTACCTTGACAAACGTTATTAACAAAACCACTACATGAATTTTCAATGATAATTACATAATTATGTTTCTGTGCGGTGCAGTTGGAATCTTACATGATTACGTAAATATAGGAATACTCGTTGACATGATTCTTACTGAATCTTAATGTTTATTGATTGATTATGTTGCTTTTCCTTTTGCAAATTATAAGAAACATTGAAAAACAGTTCCCATGTTCTTGGCTTTAGCTACAAACAAAACTTTTGTCAATCTATTTATATTTTTCTAGAAAATACTAAATGCCCTGTTGGGGGGGCTTGCATTCTAAAATAAAGTATCTTAAGGTTTAAAGAACAGAAGTTGTTCTTCCCTGCAAGCTGCAAGTGCACCAACCTTGTTCTTCCTTGCAGGCTGCAAATGTGTTGACTTTGCTGTTCTTCCCTGTAAGTTGCAAACGTGTTGACCTCTTGTGCTTTATTGTGGCTATTATGACTTCACAATATGAGTTATGCAAAGTCCGTGCAAAAATGCATATAAGTGCCAATCATGGGCTGAAAAGTGTTAAATTATGCATGTAAAGCAGATGAGTTTTTTTCCGATTCTCCCCCAATTTAAACGCGTTTACATGCCAAAAGCTTGTTGAAAATCATGAGTCGATGATTTTGCTAAAAATGAAATTTGAAGGGGAAAAAATCACAAACCTGACAATTTCCAATTTTTGCGATTAATCACAATGTTTTCGCGTTTTCTGCTTCTAAGGTGTTTCCCATGTACACACAACCTTCTTGTTGCTTGCCTCAACAGGTGTGGATGCATTCAACATCAATACATCTACCATTCATGCAGCCCTTTGTATACCAATAAATGACATGAACCCTCTTCATGGTCAAGCTCTATTAACTTTTCAAGAAAGCTAGTATTTCATTCGTTAGTACTTTACATTCTAATTGATGAAATGATCTGGACCAAGGTTGTTAGAATGCTTTGATAGTGCTTTCCCATATCACAATCAAAGGCTGTGTGGTGGTTGCTCGGTTGTGCTTGTTGGCAATCAAGGACAATTGCCTCCTGTGAGGGACATTCCAGTGTAACCATTGGATGTAAACTGCTCCAAAGTGTTGTCCCATATGATAACCCAAATTCAAATTTGTGGGTTCCAGCTAGACTTCTCAATGGTGTGCTTGGAAAAGTCATTACTATTATCTACAAAAATGAGAGCAGGGCTGCCTGATCTTTCACTCTTTGTTGTCATGAAGTTCCAGTAATACATTGGGCCTGCTTGGAACACATGAGGACACATGACTTAGAACTCATTCCAATTGTTGCAGACACTCGTGGTGGCTGATAGTGAATCTCCATAATGATGACTTGGACACTGCCTATCCATAAAGCACCGGGTCTCACAATCAATAGAACAATAATACACATTGGAAACACAGACTGTCAGGGTCTTACAGTCACAGCAGTGTCACACTTTCAAAGATTTTCTGAGCTATACATCTTCCTGCAACTCCCTTTCCTATGGTTTTCAAGCATGCAAAACAATATGTATGCGATCCTAAAAAAGCAGGAGCAAGAGGTCTCCAAATGATCTCAACACAAAATCCAGAGAAATCCATTTGGTTTCCATATTATGTAATGTACAAAGGTGATCTGTCATATTAAGGGAAATCAGGTAATATTTCATGTGTTCCCCTCTCTTCTCAAAATTATCGGCATGCCCATTGAACCTTCGGGTGCATTTGCTAGTGATAATAGAATAATCTAAGCATAGTTCTTGGCAAAGAGATCTTCTAACTACGAGTGTGATTCAGCTTAACATCTTTATATAACTGTACTGAAACAAAAATTCTGGTCTTTGTTTCATTCAATGTGTTATCATAAGAAGGATTACAGTTTTGCAAGGTGTTCTTAATTGATATTTCTATTAAATTCACTGCGTAGTTTGCACGATTAATATATTTAAATAAACAATACTTTATCATGTACTCTACCATCTTGTATTGTTTTTTCCCTCCATGGTTTTATTTTTAACCATAAGTCAGTGCATCTATCTTCATTAAATAGCGTAGCTGTTATGAATCCAACATTTCTTTCGTCTTTAGCCTTGTAATCTCAGTGCAAATATATATTGCTAGTTTTTACTAAAGTACCTCATGGTTTTTGCTGCAGGCTTTTGCAGAGTTTGAGAAGAATAAAGCATCAGAAAGCACTGAAAACTATAACGTATTCAATGTGAAAATAGATCCAGCACAAAAGCAGGAGGGCACACTGAAAGACTCTGAATCTGAATACAACATATTCAATGTCAAAAAAGATCAATCTCAACAGCAGGACCACAAACGTGGAGGTTCTAAGTTGAGTAACGTTGAAAATTATAACATATTCAATGTCAAGATAGATCCAGCGCAAAAACAAGAGGACAAATCAAGAGCTTTTCTCTTTGCAAACACTGAAAACTACGATGTTTTTAATGTCAAAAGAGAGCCAGGCTATAAGGAGTCCCAATCAAAATCTCGTTACACTTGAAATTTAAGTTCACATGGTATATGAGTTGCATAGTGTTATAGTTGGTTCTTTTTAACTAGCACAGTGATATTCAACGCTACTCGAACATTAAGGAAGCAGAAGATGAAAGGAGTCTCAACATGTAATATTCACGAGTAATTTGAGACTTCTTGGGAAGCTCGTAGTTATTTTCAAAATATTTAAGATTTATGTAAATCTTGTGATAGGACATTGAAATTAATGTTACTGAAATGTTGATGTTTTTTTTTATTGAAGCAAAGCAAAAAAAAGTTACAGAAATAAGAGCAGCTTGAAATGTTGATGTTGAATGAGATGCATAGTTGATTTAATTTTGGTTTAATTTTGAAGATTAAGTCCTTCTGTCCATAGAAATGGGATTACATATTCTCTAGGAACAATCCCCCATTTTCTTTGCTATTCATTTGATTATTGTTTGTTCTGCAAGAAACTTTAGCTCTTGGAAACATTGAAAAGAAGCTGCTTTTCTTGTTTATTATGAATGAGGATTTGATTGTACCCTCATATATTCCCTTGTCTATTCATAATTTAAAGGGCTATTGTACACAACTTTAATTTAATAATAGGGTTTGTTTAGGCTTGCACCTTCGATGTAAGCCATGTAAATAAGCACTTTCGTTTCCTTAGTTTTAATAGACTTTAAAGCAAACGAATGGATACGTTGAATTCTTATAGTTACTAGTAGCTGAAGTTAAAATTATAGTTAATGTTTTAATTACTCACGAGGTTATGCTCCACTTATTATTAATATATTATATGTTGTGAACTTTTTATTTACCATAAGTAGTAGTATTCATATTCAGGATATGTATTTTCTTGAAATTATATAAAATGATTTAATTTTTTTATGCGTAGAAAAAAATGTATTCTAGATTTAATTTAGACGTCTAAAATGAATGATAAACAATTGATGCAATTAAACCTTTCATTAAATAGTAGTAGTCAAGGTGGTTTAACTTTAATTTATTTATTTGAATGATTTGAGATGAATTTTTTTGAAATACTAAAATGGATTAAGGCTTAACTAGAATTCGATGTGATGTGAAAGTGACTATTGTGACAAAGATCGACAAAAACTCGAACTTGAAATCGACGTTATGACCAATGATGTATACCAAATGGAATTTACGCTCATTGGGTGTTGGATCCGGATCATGCCTATGATTGTCCACCTAGCACAATTAAGTCATAGGTGGTACAATATTATTTGTTACATAATTCCAATTGCAAAAATTGTTTACCTTTAGTGTACTCGTAGTTGAGAAATGTGTGGTGATAAAGAACATTGTTCGGAGCCTATTATGTATGACAATAAGTATAACACTATTGTCAATCCCTTGTTGATTTAATTAGATCAAATTAAAGTAAGAGAAAAATGATGTATGTTAATGTTTTGAGTGAATTAAGATTGAATTGAGATTAATTCTATGATGTGAGATTGATGATTGATTTCTCTAATTGATACTCATTTCCAATATTAAAAGTTTTCAAGGATGTTACTTGCAAATTCACAAACCCCTTTCATAGATGCAATGATTTTTTTAGGGCTTGAATTTTGAATTCTAACTCTCATTTTTCTTCACAATTAGTGGATCATAGTTTGGTTTTGGCTTCTATGTAAATTTTGGTGGTTGTAATAGTGGATGTTGGAACCAATCTTGACCCCTCACCTCCTCCATCTTAGTTGCCCAATATCTTGTTTATTTTTTTCAAGCAATTTTGAGGCTTTTCTTGCAAATAGGCCTCTAGATTTTCACATTCTTGGGGACGATACCATTGAAACAATAAAGAATATTGGTAGTCATTCTTTGGTTTTTAGATCTATGGGGAGGTGTCCTTAGAGGACTTTGTCTCATGGACAAAATTTACGTAGGAACAATTTCCCAACCTCAATTATGGAATTATTTGATCACTTACTCTTTCTTATTTGGTTTAGCTTTGTTGATGATTGCAACTTATTCTTTCTTATTTAGTTTAGCATTGTTGATGATTGCAATTATGTGTAGTTGTATGGACTTTGGTTTTTTGGGAAAATTGGCCTATTTGCAACCCCTTGATCCTACAACTTTCACCACCAATGTCCCAATTTGGTTGCATTTGTACATCTCCAATAGAAGATAACATCCAAGATAAAAGGAGGATAGTATAAGTAGATGGTTATGTGCTTTGGATGACTAATGCACCAAGTGTATTTATGAGATCGATGAATGAAGTATTGAAGCCATATTTGAATAATTTTGTGACTTTATTTGGATGACACTTTGATTCTTAGTAAAACTTAGAGGATCACCTAGAACATATCAGGTTACTATTACAAAGATTGATAAAAGAGAAATTAGTGTCCTTGGGATTTATCATCTTTTGAGATGGTTTAAAGATAAAAGTGTGTTTTTAAAGGACCCAAAGCATTGTACAATAGATAATCCTAGTTGCCATACACAACAACACAATGAATCAAAGAGAGATATAGTTGTAGCCTAGCTATCATACACAACAACAACCAAAAAGAAGGAAACTACAACGAACCCTAGGGTCCAACCCAGATGATGCCAAGCCCAACTCTATTCAATCTCACAACCCCAATTTAGTATAAGATTGGGAGAAAAATTTGTGAAGAGATTTCTTTTGCTTTTGTAGAATAGTCCATGTAACACTACCATTCAAGTCCTCAAAAAAATGTGAAGTGGGAGGGGATTCCTCCACAAAGGGCCCATTTATGTACTAGCAAGAACATTGGCATGTCGAGCAAAGTAGTCAAAACATTGAATGACCACCACATGAGTGGGCTAAAGTGGATCCAAAGTCGAAGGCATAATCGGTTGAGAGACTAGAGTAGAAGGTGGTTGGGGCTCACTAATGTGAGTCAATGGGTTGATAGGAGAAGGATTTGTTAGTAACATTGGTTGCATGAGATCTAATATATTGAGAAGACCCAACATCTTGAGAGGATCCATAAAACAAGTCAATGACATGAATAGTCAAGCACCAAATCCTTGTCCTTTGAAGAATCAAAAGACACAATGAAGAAACCCATGCCACAAGGGAAAAGCTCAATCTTTCCTCCAATGATATATTTTTAGGAACCTAAGACCCATTTGTGAAGATTAGGAAGGGAAGTCCAAAAATTAGCAAATCTATAAATCAAACCATATCTACATAAAGATCTTTGTTTTCAAAAAAATGCTCTAAAAAAATCACCACCGTGAAGATTTTTCACAAGGGAGCAGTCGTCTTTTTCCTTTCAAGGGTGAGCAACACCCCCAACACCTACAATATTTGCATAAGATCATTAATGAGTAGTATTTGGAGCCCCATTACTGATAGTAAGGTTTCTTGTAGAAATATTTGATTCCAAGAAAGAAGCAACATTAGCTTTAGAAGCAACACTATTTGCAAGGGTGAGAGCAAAGAGTAAGACACTTTAATTGGGGGCATGAGAGCATATGACACTAGGGATGGAAGAAGGGAAAGCTAAGTCAACAGAGGAACCTCACATATGAGAAAAAGATTAATAGGGTTGTGTGAGACTAGTTCTTGGGAAAATCACTATTGAGCCACCCTTAAGAGCATCTTGAACATATACATTAGGAAAATTAATAGATGTGGAGGACACAATACCTTCAATAGTGAGCTTAGTTACAATTGAATAGAGGAGTAGGTGAAAAAACTAGTGGGTGGGAGATTACTTTTTGCAAAACCAAATGTTGTAATAGACAAGAGGCTTGTAGCAAATAAGGGCATTGCAGAGCAAGACATGAGTGCCAATGATATTAGGTGAAATTAATTGATATTTTTTTTAATATCAAATAGTATCCAAAGGTAGAAGTTTTCATTCAGATTGACTAGATTTTATAGAAAGTTCAATATAAATTCTAGTGGAACGTGTGCACCAATAACTAAGACAATTAGGATACAAAATGTAAGTTAAGTGGACTATAGGACAACTGAAAATATTTGAATTGTTGAAAAAGAAGGATAGTGAATAATCGATATTAGCATTGGCAAATTTGATAAGATATTTTAGGTTGATTGTGATACAAGTGGTAGCACAAGTGGCATGATATTGAATAAGGAAGATAGACCAATAATATATTTTTGTGAAAAGTTGAGTAGTACTATAATTTAAACACTAAAAAGGTGGAGATGTTATTTATTCCCTAGGGAATTTATGTTGTATACAAATAATCAAACCTTACAAAATTTGAACAATCAAAGTAAGTTGAATCAAAGAAGTTGAGTTGATGCAAAATTGTTGTTTTGTATTGAAGCAAAGAAGTGAAAAGTTGGGCTGCTAATGGGACTTTGCGGGTTAATCCATTTGTACAACAAAAAGAAATTGTAGAATGGATCAACCCAAATGAAGGGTGGATCAAGGTAAACTTTGATGAGGCATCAAAGGATAACTCAGAATCGTCTGGTGCAGGATGTGTTGCTAGGGATGGGACTAGGATCATTCTAGCAATTAGTTCTCGGAAGCTTATGGATGGGACAAATAATGAAGTAGAAACAAGGGTGGCATTGCCCGCTATCAATTTGGTGAGTGAATTTTCAATATCAAAGTTACAAGAATTGTCAATATCAAAGTTACACTTGAAAGGAGATTCACAAATAATTGTAAATGCTATAACCAAAGGCGAGGCTTAAAACTAGAAAATTAACTAAAATTATATGAACAATTAAATACATTCCTAGATTTTAAAGTATCCCATATTATAAAAGAGGGAAATAAGATGGCAAATACCCTATCAAAATGGGCATGCTCATTCAATGCAAAGAATGATGAAATGTGGTGGGATGATTTTCAAGGATTGCAGAATGAGTTGGTTGGAGTACAAAGTGCATACATTAAGCGAGCTAAATGTAATTGACTGCAAGGTGTCTATTGAGACACCTGAAGCATGTGAAACTCTTTTTATGGAGGTGACATCAATTAAATGCAATTCATTTGAGTGAATGCTGGTTAAAGATCTGATGCTTGTAGAAGAAGATGGAAGCCAACTTCACCCTACGGACCAAGAAGCAATAGTTGGCATTTTTGGACAAGATCACAGACGATCAATTGAGGAAAATATTCACTTTTGATGACCCCATGTTCTTCCAGACTGTCGAGATGATTTTGGTGGAAGAATATATGGTGACAGTATTGATATCGCACGAATGTAGATATCGCTTCTTTGTTCATGGATTGGTGCTTGGAGCTCACGACAAGGATGAAACCCATTGGATAATGTATGCAACAGTAAAAGGTGAATGGTGCTACAGATTGGAGGACTAACTGCATGTGGCAGAGTGCATCCCTCCATTGAGGTCGTTCTTACTAGGATGGGCTAGAAGCGATAAAGAGGTTAGAAGAGTTGAGGCTCAGATTGGATGGAGATTCGTGAGAAGGAATGTGGAGAGTAGGTGCCTTTAGGTAAAGAGCCTGTGAGGAAGCAGATCAAATTCACAGCTGAAGATTACAAAGGTGAGCAGGCAAGGAAGAAAAAACCAAAGAGATTAAAATAATAAAATATTTTAGTATTTTTTTTAATTTGAAATGTAAATCCTTGTAAATATGGCAAACGGCCTTCATATACGTGTATATTTTTTTAAACTATCGACAGTATAAGGAGTATGATGGATAGCAGGGATATGCCAACAAATACAGGGGTAGGGGAAACAATATTTTGGGCTGAAAAAGTGACATCAAACATGGTATTTTAGTATGTATAATTTTTATTATCAATATATATAAAAAGCTATTTTATTGATAAAAAAAATAAGTGAAAAAGTAGAATAGAGTTGTTAATGCAAATGAGAGTTGAAATGGTTGTATTTGAGGAAATGAAGAATTTATATGAAGCTAATGTTAATTTTGTTAAAGCATAAAAATCATGTAAGGAACCAGTAAGTATGATTAAGTCTAAGTGGCTTGATTATTTAACTCAAAATGAAATTTTGTTCAAAGATAATCAATTGTGTATTCTTATTAAGTTAAGGAGAGAGAATTTGATAAATGTCATTGGTACGTGACAACTTGATGAAATTTTGTTCAAAGATAATCAATTGTGTATTCTTATTAAGTTAAGGAGAGAGAATTTGATAAATATCATTGGTACATGACAACTTATGGGCCACATATGTATAAGGATGTAAAAAAGGCATGTTCCAGATTGTAGTTGTAAAGTGTAGTAATCAAAGTGCTGGATCTTCAAAATCAATGTGAATGAAGGATATCAATGCAATGTAAACCCCTTTTTTGTTTTGAAAATAACTTCCAACTTAAAATGAGATACAATGTTATGTTCATGTCACTTTTTGATCACCCAATTATCATGATGGTCAAGGTGAAAGCATACAATGAAAGGACCTACACAACAAATTAAATTGTAGCTGTTGAAAGTAAAGCACTAGGTGGCAAGTTGGCTAATCTCACTTATTCAATTTTGAATTGTGTAAGTAAAAGGACACTGCACACTTATTCAACAAAATGTTTAGTAAAATGAAAATAAGCACTTCACACTTATTTAATGGAAAATGGTTACAAAAATCCACTTATTGAACGACACACAATGTACTGAGGGGGGGAGGGGGTGAATTAGTATATACCAATTTCAACTTAATTAAACATTAAATTTCATTCACAACTTATCCAAATATGAACTCCAAATCATCAAAGAAACATTTACTAGAATTCTTATTCAATGATAAAGCATTTAATCAACATGCAAACACACATCCACACAAAGAACACTAAATTTACGTGAAAACCTAGAATGGGAAAAACCACGGTGAGAATAACTACTTGGATCTACTACCCAAATCTAGCCTCACAAAAATAATAGATCACTTACGAAATGGAGTAGGCACCAAGCTAATAGAGACACCAATCCCTTAATTCATTTGTTCGCACCAACCTACAAGAGACACCAATCTCCTTCTCCAAGATATAAGCACTACTCAACTATTGAGACATCAATTCCACCAAAATACAAATGATATGTGTTTATGTTGAATTATGACCTATTTGTAAACCCTAACAAGATCGAAGCACCCTAGATCTACAAATGCATTCAACAAACAATCAATAGATAACTACAATGCAATGCAAACAAAGCATAAAACAACCAAGATTATGCATTTACATCCATGATATCCTTTTGTCCATTGTCCTCCTATCCTCCATGATCTTGTATTTGATAATATTGCTCTCATATTTGTGTTGCACTTGTAGAAGAGCTCAAAGAAGAATGGATGTGGTTGTGATGATGTAAGGCTATGCTTGTGATGATTTATGTTTTAGCTAGATTTTGGCATAATGTCGGTGCTCTAATGATTGCTTGATTGATAAAAATGGAAGGAAGAAGCCTCTTTAAAGAAATCTCAAAGATAATCAAGGGATTAAATTAAGAGGTTAAAAGATGAATGACCAAGTTCACATAGTTGAAAGAAAATCAATAAGATTTGAGGGTAGGTAAAGATGGAGGGAGGAGATTATGAGGTGAAAGGTACAAGATAAAAATGAATAAGATTAATAGGTTAAATTTGAAATGGAGGGATATGATTAAGCTGTGGGAGAGACATGTTGTCATGTGAGGACAAGAAAAGGGAAAAGTTTGTTAAGAGAAATTTGACACTTGTCACATGCCTACGAATTTAGATTATGATCCATTGAACAAGCTAGAGGACTAGGATTATAGAGGAAAAAGGTAATTGAATTAATTAAATAAATTAAAGTATTTATTTAATTAATAGAGGAAAGAGGCTAGATTTTTAAATTAACAAAACATTTATTTAATTTAGCAAAGAGGTGGGATTGAATAAATAATAAATATTTATTTAATTAATAGTGGAAGAGGCTAATGAATTAATTAAATAAATAAAAATATTCATTTAATTAATAGAAGACATTAGGATAAAATAATTAAATAGATAATAAATATTGTTTTAATTAAAGGATAATTTTAGGTGTCTACATTTTGCCTCTCTTTGAGACAATGCAATTTATTGCATTGTTTCAAACAAGATGAAAACACAGCGGGTAGGAAAGAAAAAAGGACTAGAAGCATGATGCCCCAATTATGGGAAGGTTGACAAGTTAGTAGGATGATGGCCCCTCGAGAAGACATGTGGGTTTGGAGAACACATGTGTGCTCTCGAAAGGAAAGATATGAGATAAAGCTAGAAGAAAATGGATAAGGAGATGGTAAATCAATGACCATAGAATTAGTGATGGATGAGAGTAGATATGGGAGATAGAAAGGATAAGGGTGATGGAATCTTGTGCTTAATGTAGTGCTATATCATTATTAAGCTTATTATGACAAGTGAATGCAAGCATCTAAATATGATAAAACCTAGATGACTCACATACCATTTGCAAGGAGTGATAAGAAAAACTAAAAACAACAATCAAATGATAAAAATAATGATCCATCCCCACTTCTCTAATAAATTTTGGATATCCATGATTAGCATAGCATCATGATACAAGATAAATCAAATAAAGGATAAGATTCACTAGACAAAACAAGTCAACAACCATTTAGATCTTCTTGCCAAAGTTAAATGTTCTTGTTAAAATGATGTTTGATAGGATGTCCATTGTAGGAAAGATGTATCTATAGGACATGATATCTGATAGGATGCCTATTCGAGGAATGATGTATCCGTAGAGGCATGTTGTTTGATAAAGATGCTAAAACTGATAGGTAGTTGATCGGTAAGGTTGTAGACTAGCTCAATAGTTTGTCTGTTGATTAATGATTCGTTACGCTCAAAATTTTGTGTGATGTTATGATTGTGTTTATCAAAGTGTCAGTGTCTTAGCAATAGACAAATTATTATGGATTTTAGATCTTTGAAAAAAATAAATTGGATTTTAAAAGTCTTATTTATTTTTTCGAATTTTGAAAGGTTTTTCAATTTTTTTGGATTTTATTTTATTTTATTATTTTGAAAGTTTTTCACATCATTGATTTAGGTATAAGACATAGATCAAGATTTATTCTCAAGCAAGATGCATTTATTTGCCCCTAGTGTCTAGCAAGGCATAAAGTATTATGAAAAAATGAATGAATTATTGGGATGGAAATGGATAAGTGAAGGATGGAGGCAATTTATTATGGAACCAAGGCTTATTCGGTTTTCAATGACTATCTCACAATTGGATAACATGTTTATCCAAGCTAAGGGGGAGGATATGGCAATGTAAGGTGATGATATGATGCTTTGAATGACATGGGTCCACAAGAATGGACATGTCAAGAGGTTTTATGAAAATATGTGTTTCATTCCGTCCTTACTTCTGATCAAAGATCAAGGGATGTATTTGGATAGGATGGAGATAATATATAGATAGGATAAGAAAGATCAAAGGTAATAATAGATTATGGTAGTAACAAATGGATAAGATAAAGGATATGGACTAAAGGATGTTTATAAGGTGAAACAAATAGGATGCATGATGGTTATGGTGATCCTTAACCTTGTAAAGATCAAAGGTGGGAAAGGGAATATGGATGTAGATAGGGTGAATGAGGGATAATGGTGGATGAGGGACAATAGAGGATGAGGTGGATATGATAGCATGGATGAAATTTTCCCCCACGTGTAGAGTGCAAGTGGGTAATTGATTACACATGATGCTTATTTGCCAAGTTTTCATTATGGTACTTGCCCAAAGTGCCACAAGATGTAGTTTTCACCAGTGGACGAATTATTTCTCTTTACTTTTTTTTTTCACTTTTTTTGTATTGCTTTTGATTGTTTAGAAGATAATAGATGCATGATAGAAGATGAAGGAAATAATCAAGTATCTCATTCTTTGGATAGTACCCATGAAAGATATGCTACAATAGACCATGGATATTGAAGGCATGCTCAAAGACATTGGTAGGGTGATAGAAACGGGAGATGAAATGGGTGATAATGCAGAATGGGGTAAGGATTTATACAAAGGATTGGATGATAGGGGTGGAAAGGTAGAAAATAGGTGTTGGATAATGGATGGGGTGTTGGAATATTAGTATAGGGATGGTTGGAAATGTTGGCAAGATCAACTTTGATGGGATGTGGTGGAGTGATGAAGACTTGATGGAAACTTGATTTGTGATGCCAATTTTTATTTTTATTTGGGATGTAGTCCTTCTATGAGAAACCTTGGAATCCACATGGTTTTTTATTTTTATTTTCTTTGTGATTCCTTGGAATGCATCTCTTCTATGAGCAACTATGAACTCCACATAGTTTTTGATTTTTGATTTTTCTTAATGGGCCTTTGTGGTCTTTCTTTTTGGTTTTGGATTAAATTTTGCTCTTTCTTTACATGTCTTTTAGATGAGACATATTCATACTTGAATGCATGTGGATTTTTTGACTTATGAACTTTATGATTAGCATCCAAATTGCTTCCAAAAGCATTGGAATTCATGGGTGGATATGACCGATATGAAGGTCTTTTGGATGAGTTGATGTAGGTGGAAGGTTCGCAAGGATGTGTGCCTTTGTTGAACTTGATTTATGTAGGGTAAGTGGATTGTGAGCTAGGGGTGATGTGGATAGTAAATGGAGGAATATAAGGACCTAAGATGGATGGAAGGGATGAAGGCTTTAGTTTTGAGGTATAAGGAACTAAAATGGATTTAAATGATGGGTAATGGGTATGTTTGGGTTAATATGGAGGAATGTTAGACTTAGCAGGGATATCAACATCTTGAGAGTGAGCTATATAGCCAAGGCCATGCTAATTTAGATTTTCATTTATATGAAGGGTTTCTAACATATGTTGTACATGGATGCCTAACACCTTTCCTTGATAATGCATGTTTTGACAATTATTTTTACCAATGGGATACTTGTTATTTTTAAAATAAGACGTGAGTCTATTTTGAGGAGGATGTGATATGGAAGGAATGATAATATCATGGAGTAAATTGGTTTTGATGAAAGTGAATGAACCATGTTGATATGTAAGGGGTTCATGAATAGCTTGGATAGGGGTAATGGGATCTTGAGGAGTGTTAGGATCACAAGGGGGATTTCAGGATCTCGAGATGTATATGGAATATTATGACAAGGAGGTGAATGGATAATTTGATCTTTACATGGAAGAGTGGAAAGGGTACTTTGTTCTTGATTTTGAATAGGATCATAGGAAATGATGGAAGGGATATCATGATCTTTATTAAGAAGTGGATTATGAATGAGAATTGGAAGTATATGTTTCTATTGAGATGGAAGGCCCAGGTGATCTTGAATGGAATGAAAAGGGATTGTGGGATCGTCACAAGATTCTACGGATATGGGAAAATCTTTGGGATCTTCATATTGATTCATATTAGGACCCGTTTCTTCATACTTTGGATTATCCTCTTGACATGGGGTATGAGTTTGGATATGCATAGGAGATTCTTGGATGAAGTACATGTTTTGGCATGATGGGTATGGATTTTGAATGGGATTCTCTAGAGTGGGGTTAATTGGGATGGATTGCATGATGACATGATTGGTTATAGGATTTGTGAATAATGGGAGGGATTAGTATAAAGGAGTGGATTAGCTTGGATTTCTATTGCAGATTAATCTTGGGGGTAAAATTGAAAGGTGTCATCATTGGATTCATTGTTTGATGGAGATGGTGGGGATTGTTGTTGTAAAGCTTTAGGGGATGAAGGAATTGTGGGAGAGATGGATGCTATGTGTGGGCCAATTTATTCAAGGGAGGTAGATATGTCATTCGTTTGATTTTTATGGGATGAGCCATTGCTAGACACATGCAGATGATTTTGATCATGCTTGGAAAAATCACCTTGACACATGCCTAATTCCTCATTAGATGAATTACTAATATGTTCTTCAATAGTAATGTCACCTTCATCATTAAAGTCGTAGATGAGGTTTTTAAGCTTGTTGTAATTAAAAGTTTTATGTCTCGTGTTCCTGTAGTGTTCATAAAATTCATTATCATTCCACCATGAGGGTCTAACTATAGATACAAAAGGTCTAGCCTTAGGAAGTGTGATAAGTTTATTGGCAACAAGTTTTTGCGGGGCTGATTCTATTTTCCCTCTCAAAGGTATGTATTTTCATCCTCAGGTCTTTCCAATGTTTACTAGATTAGTTTCATGGATTTATTGCTTTGAGAAATGTGAGAGTGGTTTTGGTTTGTTTGAGGACTTGTAGCTGTACATGTGGATTATTGGTTGGGTAGAATGTTGTTTTGCGGAATGTAGTTTGGATGTGTTACTTGGGGGTTTGGCCTAGATGCTTTAACTTCCATAATCTTTTTTTCAAACCAATCCTTGATGCTTGGGTTTGGTTTGTATTTGATTGTGAAGAAAGTGTTTTGATGTGGTGATGTAGAGGTTTTGGCTCTACTAATTTTAATGTTTTCAACTTGTTGTTCCAAGATCCTTATTTGTTGAGGTAAAGCCTTTGTTTGTGATGGAGGAGGGATAAATTATTTGCCTTCCCTAAGAAATGCATAATGCCACTCTGATGTTTGTTTGAATTTTCTTGTTTTTTAAAATTTTTATAGCTTTTTTAATTTTATGACATTTTTTGGATTTTTGATTCAATATGAAAAACACAAAAAGAAATAAATACGAAAGGAAAAACCTATGGCTCAATTTGGATGATGTGTCCCCTTGTGGTTTCAAGTGGGGAAGGTGGTCTAAATATTCAAGCACATAAAACAAACCAACAATTCTACTCAAGTGGGAGTATAAATCCTTGCATACACAATAATGGATGGCCAAAAATTTCAACTATATGATTTACAAGCTCAGCTAGGGGTATCCTCTATATACCACAAGGGTACATGAGGCCTAAATCTATGAAATGAAAGAGAAATACTCCCAAACAACTAGGAGTAGAGGGTAACCCACTCTCCACCTTCACTTATCTAAGGTATAAAGTTCATAGAGGCTAAGCCTAGATTGAGAATATTTCACTTCCAAGAGGTGTGTCTTTTGATTCACCCTTGTTATTTATACTCCACCAGAACATGGGAGTTGAGGTCATCCCCTAGAGTGATCAATTCTCTAGGTAGGCCTCCTAAAAAATTAAAAACAAGATCACTTACTTCTAACCACCCAAGGTTACCGTAGGCTTCCAAAAGGAGATCTTACATAAGTGATCTTGGGGATTAAAAGACAATTGTTCATTTTAAGTCCAAGGAATATTCCTTCATTTGCTCTAACATCAAATTTGCCTAGGTTTTCTTCATCTCTCCTTATGTAGCATGTGTTGCAAAAGACTCTAAAGTGCTTGATTGTTGTAGATCTTCCTTTCCATATCTCATAGGGTGTTTTGTCATTATTTACCTTGATTTGTGCACGATTCAAGATGAAAATTGTTGTGTGAACTGCATCTTTCCAGAAGGTATCAACTATCTTGGATTCATTTAACATAGTTGTAGCCATTTCTTGGATTGTTGTGTTCTTTCTGTCTACAACTTCATTCTGGTGCGGAGTTCTCACAACTGAATATTGGCTCCTTATCCCTTATTTTTCATAAAAATCTTCAAATTCATTAGATATGAATTTTTATCCTCTATCTGATATAAGACATTTGATTTTCAAATCTGAATCATTCTCTACTAATTCTTTGAAGGCCTTAAACTTATCAAAAGCTTCAAATGTTTACTTTAAAAAGGCAACCCAATTCATTCTAGAGTAATCATCAATTAATAGCATAAAATACCTTTCTTCTTACATACTTTTTGTCCTTGTTGGAATAAAAAGATATGTATGTATGAGTTCTAATGCTTTTGATGTCGAGTGCTTCTTAGATTTGAAACTCACTCTAGCTTGCTTCCCAAGTTGACATCACTTGAAAATGATATTCATGGGCTTAAATTTTTTTATCATGTTCCTCATTTCTTCCTTGTGGCTTATCTTGACAAGATTATCAAACTTTAGGTGGCTCAGTCTCTTATGCCACAACCAACTCATCTCCTTGTACCATGTAACAATTTTCACTATCGATCTCTTTTAGGATGTAAAGATTATTTGATGTTCTATAAGAATATGCTATCAATTTTCCATCCTTTTTAAGTACACATCCTTTGGGAAGAAATGTCACGGTGTTCCCTTGATCACATAGTTAATTTACACTTATTATATTTTGTTTTAACCCCTTGACATAAAGGGAATTTTTCAGTTTTTGTTTTACAGTGATCTAAATTAAGACTCTCTTTTCCTTTTATCTCCTTTGAAATGTCACCAAATCTTATTGTCCCTTCATCTGTTAGCTGAAGAGAAATGAATTTTCTTTTCTCTCATGTCATATGTCTTGAACAACCACTATCAACATACCACCTATACTTTTTTATTTTATGCATGTAATGTTGTTTGAACGAGCATGGATTCTTCTTTTTCCTTGTTCTCCACCTCCTTTATACAAGTCTTGGATGATTTTTCCTATCTTTAGTTAGGAACATTCTCCTTCTTGCTTTGTCTTGGAGGCTCAACAAAGATATTTATGTGAAGACATGATGTATGTCTAAATTTTTTGCACTTGTAACACATAATATCATAATCCATTAGAGGAGCAAATGAATCATAATTTCTTTTAGTGAATCTAGGAATATTCCTTGCATGAATTCTACAATTCATCGCTACATAACTAGATTTATTGCATGAAAAACAAAGGACATGATGCAGAGAATCCACACACTCAACCAACGCAGAGAGATCTTTCTCCCAACTCACCTATACAATTAGGTGACAACTCTTCACTCACTCACAAAACCCCTTACAAGGCTTCAACACCCCAAAGACACACCCATGCTTCTCAGCACTCCTACAACCATTGAAATACCTTATATTAGGCTTATAAAACTTTCCTAAAGACAACTAAGAACTTACAACCCCTTGGTTCACACCAAACTCACAAAACTCCACTCTCTCAAGTTCATCTCATAATAGATCTCCAAATTCCACTATTACTCAAATCACATCAATTAGAAGATACTCAAAAGATAATGTACCTCTTGAAAAACCTATAAGGACTTCTCAACATTCCCAATAAAGGTTCTCTACCCTCCCAACCATCCAAGAGGTCATAACCAGGTTTATTGCAGATTCACTGTTTTTATGACAGTCATACAAAGTACAGGGAAAACCAATGATTCTTGAGTCATTTCTTATTCCTTGGTCTTAAAAAATTGATCTTATGGTGAAGAGATTCTCTACCTTCCTCTCAGTCACCAAACCTAACATCAAACCCCCTTCCTAACCTTGCAAAGCATGATGACACAACACACTATAAAATTGTGACAACCATGGGTTTTGTGAGGACAATCAAAAGAATTACTTTCTTGTTGTGGTTCTACCAGTAAATAACCCTTGAATCATGCCAAGGAGTCTCCCTCAAATCCCTCTCTCCATTCACTAGGTCTCCCAAGGACCAATGAGGCACCTTCACCATTCAAACTCCCTCAAATCACTGTTAGATTATATTGTGACACTGTCAAATCAATATTTTGCCATCATTTCGCACGTACAAAAATGAGCATGGTACCTTGCAAAAAAAGAGAGATTAAATGATATTTCCCTCCATTCCACCAAGTATTGGCCTATGTTCATCGTGGAATGGGGGCTTATTACATTTTAAAATACACTGTTTACCCTACCTAAGGTTTAACAATTTTTACAAAAATTAAGATAACTCTCTCAAAATACACTCAAATTGAATGAGACAAACACCAAATCAGAGAGGATTCATTCCTCTTTCACCATCAATGAGTTTACAATGCAATAGAACATGAAATTATGAAGAAAAACGTCCAAGAGCAGACTGTCACATGTTCATACTCAACCTCAAGTTTTTATTGATTTTCTTGCTACATACATCACATCCAACCTCAAAATGACCGAGGGAAGGCTTTTGTTTTGACAAACAATTTCTAATCACTCTAAAAAATGCAAAAGTTGCTTGACTACTTTGACAACATTTAACAACATTTAACAACTTTGTCAAAATTTGATCCTAGACTCAACTTGAAAACTCCATAACTCAAAACTAATTTAAATATGTGCAATAGATCTAAAAGACCCTTACATATCATTAAACATCATATTTGACCTATTGAGACATATTTGCATTATAGTGATAATTTTTGACAGTTTTTGGCAATGTGACCGTAATAAGACTCAAAACAACTCTTGATGGTCTCAATGACCTTTATTAAATCAAATATGGTCTTTCAACACCTTACTCATGACAAAAATAAAAAAACATGAACTTATTACTAATTTTGGCCTCATGGTGGCCACTTTGTTCTTGGTGCTCCTACACCATACACCTCGCATAGAAAAAAAAACTCATGCCACATGAGTTGATTCTCTGTCTTGATCCACCTTTCTCCTATTCTACTCCATGTCTTCCCCATGATATTTGGACTGAAACTTTCTTCCATGGTATCAATAACTCATGCCTATCATTGTAGGTCCTACTCACACATGTCCATGAGTGAGTGCTTGCAACTAGACCTGCACTTTGCTTGCCATGCTTCCTTGTTGTCATCTCTGCCTAAACACCTGCATTCAAATC
The DNA here is from genome assembly GCF_030272615.1 of Cryptomeria japonica. Taxonomy (NCBI): domain Eukaryota; kingdom Viridiplantae; phylum Streptophyta; class Pinopsida; order Cupressales; family Cupressaceae; genus Cryptomeria; species Cryptomeria japonica. The sequence goes on along the minus strand of NC_081407.1, from coordinate 64,007,890 downwards.
CTTATTTGTTGCTCCTTGAACTACTGTAATAATAGAAAGCGATTTCTTTCCAAACCTTGTTGGTTCTAGAGGACAAATAATGGTCCTCACTATGATTGCATCTTCATCTTTCCAACCACCTTGTGGCTGCTTGTAGACCTGCTCTTGGACCTTCTTTCGATCCATCTTAGATACCACGATATGATCTCCATCATCCCAATCTGAAACTACCTTCAAATTCTGATCTTTGGCAACCTCACTCCTTGAGGTGTATTCAACTTTGCTTGTCTCTTCTTTATTGTTCTTCACAAACTCTTTCTTACCCACCAAGATGATCTTGGATACCTTCTTTACTTCAACATCCTCTTGCAATGGTGTCAACAAAAAAGCTCTCCCATCCTTCTTGATGGTGTATGTCTTAGCATATCCATCATACAATGAGTGCCTATCAAATTGCCATGGTCTTCCTAAAAGTAGGTGACAACAATCCATGGGAAAAATAGCACATAATACCCTATCCTTATATTCTCCAATCTCAAAATCAACATATGCTTGTTCATCTACCAAAAGTGATTGAGTATCACTCGCCCAAAATGCTTTGTAAGGAGTTTGATGAGGAATTCTTTCTAGGTTCAATTTATCCAGAATTTCCCTAGACATCATATTATATGTTGATCCAAAATCTATTACTACCTTACATACTTTACCTTTGCACTTACACATGGTCGTGAATAAACTCCTCCTTTGGCTGATGTCTTTCTCCTTAGATGACTTCAACAAAGTTCTTCTCACCATCAATGATTCCCCCATTTCAGGATCAACATATCTAATTGGAGAGTTTACACTTTCACTCTCATCCTCTTGCATCAAATGCACTCTCTTTTCACTTCGCCTTTCTTCACCACTTGAAGTGGAACTTTGTTTTTCAGAGCACTTGAATGTTGGATGACCGATTTCATTGCAATTGTAGCATCTTCATGTGAATGTAGTTTAACTTCTACCTCCTCCAAATCTGCCCCTAGAACCTTTGAATCCACCTCTTTGATCACCAACTTGGTCCTTGCCCTTGCTTCCATCTTCTTGGTCTTCATGAGAGTGTTTGTATGTAGTGAAGGATCCTCTACCCCTCTGATTGCTACCTCTTCCTCTCATGGACTTGTCTTGCTTCCTCTTCAACTTCTCCTCACCCTTCATGGCCAACTTGTAGCACTCCTCTATCGTCCTAGGTGAAAGACTAAGTTCATCCTGAATGTTATACCTCAAACCACCAAGATATCTTGCTACTTTTTCTTCAACATCTTCCTCATGTCTTGCCCTTATGTCTAACTTGTGAAATTCCTCTGTGTAGGCTTGTACACCCATATCCTTTTGTCTTAGACTTTGCAATCTCTTGTACAATTGGACCTTGTAGTCATTAGGTAAGAAATTTCCTTTCAGCTTCTTCACCATCATGTACCATGAAGTTATGTTTGGTTTATCTTTCTTCCACCTTTCAGCTTGAACACAATCCCACCAAAGTAGGGAATTTCCTTTCAATCTTGACTTAGCCACCTTTACCTTCTGATTCTCTTCCACCTCTTCACATTCAAAGTAGTTTTCCAATGCTCCAATCCAATCAATAAGTTCTTCTCCATCCAATTTACCACCATACATGGGTAGATCTTCCTTGGCTTTGTGGTCACGTGCTCTAACTGCCTTAATGAGTTTTTCCATCCTTTCATCCTCTAGGTTCATCTCTTCCTCATATGGGGCATCATCTTCATCCTCTCCTCCTTCTTGGTCAGTCTCTTCATCAATAACTCTTCCTCTCCTTCTATCTCTGGCCTGTATGGATTCCATCTTCTCTTTCAGGGCTCTCAACTCCCTAGTAACTGTTGAACTAACCCTATAAGGACACCCCTATAAGGACTTCTCAACATTCCCAATCAAGTTTCTCTACCCTTCCAACCACCCAAGAGGTCATAACCAGGTTTATTGCAGATTCACTATTTTTAGGACAATCATACAAAGTGCAGGGACAACCAATGATTCTTGAGACATTTATCAATCCTTGGTCTTCAACCCTTTATATTATGGTGAAAATATTCTCTACCTTCCTCTTAGTCACCAAACCCAACATAAAACCCCCTTCCTAACCATGCAAAGCATGATGACACAACACACTGTTAAACTGTGACAACCATGGGTTTTGTAAGGACATTCAAAATAATTACTTGCTTGTTGTGGTCCTACCACTCAATAACCCTTGAATCACACCAAGGAGTCTCCCTCACATCCCTATCTCCATTCACTATATCTCCAAAGGACCAATGAAGCACCTTCACCATTCAATATCCCTCAAACCACTGTTATATCAGATTGTGACACTGTCAAATCAGTATTTTGCCATCATTTTGCACATGCAAAAGTGAGCATGGTACCTTGCAAAAAAAACAAAAAGAAAGTGAATGACATTTCCCTTAATTCCACCAAGTATTGGCCTATGTTCATCGTGGAATGGGGGCTTGTTACATTTTACAAAGACATTGTTTACCCTACCTAGGGTTTTAACATTTTTTACAAAAATTAAGACAACTCTCTCAAAATACAATCAAATTGAATGAGACAAACACCAAAGCAGAGAGGATTGATTACTCTTTCACCATCAATGAGTTTACAATGCAATATAACGTGAAATCATGAAGAAAAACACCCAAGAGCAGACTGTCATGGGTTAATAGTCAGAAAAGTGCATGAAACCTCAAGTTTTTATTGATTTTCTTGCTACATACATGAAATCCAACCTCTGAATGACTGAGGGGAGGCTTATTTAAATGTTTCCCAAGCCTTCCCAATGGTTATAACCACTTTTCAATTTTTTTTTGACAAACAATTTCTAATCACTCTAAAAAATGCAAAAGTTGCTTGACAACTTTGACAACATTTAGCAACTTTGTCAAAATTTGATCCTAGACTCAACCTGAAAACTCCATGACTCAAAACTCATTTAAACAGGTCCAAATAGATCTAAAATACCCTTACATATCATTAAACATCATATTTGCATTATAGTGACAATTTTTGACAATTTTTGGCAATGCGACCCTAATAAGACTCAACACAACTCTTGATGGTCTCAATAACCTTTATTACATCAAATGTGGTCTTTCAAGACCTTATTCATGAGAAAACTAAAAAAAATGAACTTATCACCAATTTTTGCCTCATGGTGGCCACTTTGTGCTAGGTGCTCCTGCACCAGGCCATTAAAGGAATGATGAAACCTAGGCATCTATGTTTGTCTTTGATGAAGGGGCCTTATCATATTATCCCTTGTTGCCTTTGGAGGTGGATTGGCCTTTTGTGGGATTGTATTATTCTTCTTCTTGATCTTCACCTTTTTGTTGTCCTTTGGTTGAATTCATGAGCCTTTATGTAGTTTCTTGGTTTTTCTTCATCTACCTTTTGTGGTGGATCCATAATCGCAAAACTTGTAGCCTATTTTGATTGATCTTCTACAAAATCAAGACAAGTTTTGATAAGCAGAGATCTTTGCGAGTTGATAAGTTCATCACAATTCAATTCCTTTGCCTTGAACTGATGTTCCATGACTTCCTCAGTTCATTTGGCCTCTTCTAGTTAAACTTTTAGGTTTCCAATAATTTTGTTTACTTTTATAGGCCATTAAAAACTTCTTGGATTTATATCTCGTGTTTTGTGATCCTTTTCTTTAGTTTCTTATTTTGTTTGTACACATAGTGAAGTTCTTCCTCGAGATATACTTCCTATTCTTCACTTCATGCCTCATTTTTATTTTTTGGAGACTAGAGGAATTAGGTATAGCACCCCACTATAAAGTGTTGCGCAATGGGTAAATTTTTTTTCGTGACTAGTGATGCTAGTACAACACATTCTCTGATAGCATGTGGGCTAGGGGGAGACTAGACCTCATGACCTCGTGCTTCACCACTGGAAGCTCTCACCAATCGAGCTAGGCCCCCATCCCCACTGCATACCTCATTTAGTTCTTCGTATTCATTCTTATCAATTTCAACTTCCATTGCCATAAAGAATATTTCCTCTCCATCACTACTTGAACATTTGTCACTGCTCTCTGTTGATGAGCTATTCCTCTTCTTTGAATAAAAGGTCTTGTATTTTTTAGAGCTCTTCTTCTTTTGGCCATGCTTGTGATTCTTCTTTTGATAATATATTTTTTCCTTCTTTACATATTTTTCATTTTCATCCTCACTACTATCACTATCATTGTGAGGACATTTGGAGGGATAGTGTTTGCTTTTGTACCACAAATAAAACATTTAAACTAAAATTTTCCTTTACATTTTGTAGATCCTTTCTTTAGCTTTCTCATGACTGTTTTATTGCTTGAACTCTTGCTTGGTTCATATTTCTTTCTTTTTCCTTTTCTTGATGATTTAAAGGATACCTCCTTTTGTGATGGTTTGTCTTCAATCCTCATTTCATAAGCGGTGAGAATCCCATGCATCTCATCCTTTGTTAATTGATCAAGATCTTTCATTTCTTTAATTGTTGATACTTTTGAGTCAAAACTTAGGGGCAAAGATGTTAGAATCTTTTGAACAAATGTAGCTTCTTGAACATCTTCACCAAGTCATTTTATTGTATTTACTATCTCATCAACACGAAGTAAATAAGAGGTTATGTTTTTCTCATCTTTTATTTTGAGACTTTGAAATTTCTTTCGGTGAGTTTGAAGCTTTTCCTTCTTTACTTTATCATCTCATTAATATATGTTCTTCAACTTATTCCACAATTCTTTTGCTGACTTGCAATGCATCACCTTTGTGAGCTCGGATTTTGTTAGCCCACATAGAATTGCATGTTTAACTTTTGCATTGTTTTCACTCTTCTTCTTCGCTTTTTGATTCATTAGGGGAGTTGAAAGAGGTGTGTAACCATCTACCATGAATTTCCAAAACATCATATCCATGTTGGAAATGTTGTCATTGATGTCAAGTAGATAAAACAATGTCATAGACAATCTATCCTTGATGTCAAATGTAGCAAGATACGTAAAGAGACAATTGTCATAAACTGATCCCTTATCATATGTTGGTCCTTAGTAATGGTGCCCAAGATATATAGCAAATACAATAAATGAGTAAGTGGTGATTATATCTAATGTGCGACAATGGAAGATAAAGTGAAGGAATGAAAGAACAACGATTTGTATAAGGGCAAAAAATAAGACCGACAAGGCTAACTAAAAAATTGTTTGATGGAGGAAACACAAGACAACAAATTATCTAAAGGAAATAATTATTAATGAGCAGTGATGTGAGTTTCTCAATGCAATATCTTATGTAGATTGAGAAGAAAAAGAAAGAATATATTTCATATTAAGAGAAGATCTGGAATAGACATAAGAGCATATTTAAGGTACATTTATGAGCAAACCTTACGACAAATTGTTGCAGACTTATGAGGACAACTAAGAGCTTGTTGATTGAAATATGTGTGTTCATCATCCATTGATGTAGACATTCACAAGATGTGGACATTGACAAGAAAGTAAAGAATGGATATAATCTATATAAAGATCTTTAAATAGAAAGCAAATAAATGTGAAAGGTAGACAAAGAAAACCAAGATCACTACCAAAGGAAAGGAGATAATGACAAGTCAACAAACTAAGATAAGAACAAGTCACATAAAACAAAATAAAGACAAACACAAAAAGTCATATGAGAAAAAGGAAGACAACAAATTTAAAAATTAATAATCAAAGCTTGTTTCCTAGAGGAAACAAAAGAAAAAAAAGAAAAATAGAGAAGAATAAGACTATTTATGAGCCCACCTCCTTATCCTAGAGCCCGTTTATGGGGCCCACCTCCTTATGCTAGAGCCCCCACTAAAGACAAATAAATCCTACGTAAAAAAGGTGATAAGGAAGCAATTTAAAAAAAGGCAGTGATTATTAATGAACAGGAATCGCGGTGATACAAATTACCAAGATATAGTCAGCAATTAAAGAGGAATGATCAGAAATGTGGCAAGAAGAAGAAAAAAGAGTCAATAGCATGCAGTGATTCAAACCTTACAAAGGTTTTTGTATCCTCCAAAAGACAACGATTACATATAAGATAAAAAGTAGTAATGATCTGGTTAATGATTAAAGGTGCAGTGATATAATTCTTAACAACAAATGGCAGCGATTTATATGTGACGACAACGCTTCAATTCATAGTGATAAAAGTCTTTATTGACCACGACTTTGACAAGTCATAAACAGAACTAATAATAAGTTTATATCTGCAATGAATAAAAATTACTATGATACGATATGCATCAAGATAATAATACCGACTTAATATTAAAAAAAAAGACAAGACAACAATCGAGGATATGAGTCTCTCGGGCTTATGAAATGATTACAAAGGCAATTGCAAATTATTTTAAAATATGTAATTAAGGATAACCATTTTTGTTTTCCAAGAATCACGTATAAATTAAAAGAAGGTTGTCTCCCTTCTAAAGGTTGTGTTTAGTCATAGACACGTAAACATATATATGGTAATGCAATTCATTTGATGAGTGAAAAAAAAGGGCGAAAGGTGCAAGACAAGAGAACATATATATACTAGCAGGCTGATGTAAAGAAACATGAGAAGAGATGTATAAGCAAGGGATATATTAGAAAAAAATTAAAACAAACCTGCATATGAGGATACATTAGAAGAAGAATAAAGGCAAGAGTTCTTGACTGTATGGCAGCACATTTACGAGTGCATTAAATACATTATAACAATAGAGTTATGGCAGAGTTGTGTATTGCAGCATATTTATGCCTGTGGTGAATTATATTAAAAAGGAAGGATATATTATTTCCTCATGAAGTAGGGAGATAGGGAGATTGTTGTGGTTTCTACTATCGGATTGAGATTCCTACCATGCTATTGTTTTCTCCCGTCTCCTTGCTTTATGTGGTTTTTCACTTTCCTATATGGCTATAGGGGGATGCTGTCCTGCCTTATGGCAGCATCTTTGTTGTAGCTATATTTGGTAGTACCTCTTCATTAAGTATGGAGGATGGAGGGACATCTTTTGATTGGCTGGTAGTGCTGGTACTGAATGGGCTTTTGTTTTATTATCTGTTTGTCATACTTGGCTACGTGCTTGGTCATTGGTTATCTTTGTTGGTGGGCATTTCAATTTCCTTTCGATAATTTGGGGACTGTTGGTTACCGGCACTCATTACATGTTAATAATTATCTATTCGGCAGGGGTATGTTAGTAATAACTGTTAGATCCTCTATTTTTTTTGGTAATCATTTTTCTTTGTGGTCGGAAGATTGATGCTTTTACTATGGGGTTTCGTATCTTAATGATAGTAATTGGTCCTTTCTTTGAATCATCTGGCACCGTGGTTGATTTGCGATTTAGGGAGTTGTATTTTAATGATTGGGGATGTTGTGAGGCATGAGTTGGTTTCATCATTGCTTGAGCAGCTTCTTGCTCACTGTTTTCTCTTATGATGGGAAGATAATTATGATTCGATGATCTCGTTCTTTGTTATAAGTCTTGATTGCGTGCAATTATGACATTCATTCTATCTTTGTTTTGTTTTCCTTTCTAACAAAATGCTCTATTTTCTATGGAGAGTTCTTGTCAAAATCGGTGGATGGTGGTTTTTTATGAGGAATTGGAAATAGTAGATAACATGGTTTTGCAGAGGGTTTCTTATCCTACTGTTACTTCTTTGGCTTTTGCTTTGGATTATTCTTTGGATCAGTCTCATCCTGCTTCCTGAGGGTCTTCATTATCCTTCTCTGCTTCTTATCTGGATTGGCATATGTTTGCTCACCATATTTGTGCTGGCAGGATCACTTATTCTTGGTTCTCTACTGGCATTGAGTTTTGTTTTCTTCAGAGCCTTGGACTCATGTGGTGTATAGACAGGTTGGCTCTTGGGGTGATGGCACTGAATTTTGTTGGACATCTTTGGCTCCATTTTGAGTTGTTCTCTTCTAGACTGGTTCTCACAACTTCCTTTATATCTAATGCGGTTGGCTATGTATCTGGGGGGTTTATTTGGGATGCCTATGGGCTTTTGTAATGGGTAGATAGGCTTATGTTCTCTTGAGCAATACTGAAGGGTTTTCTAACTAGTTCTTTCCTTTCAGTGCTCTTTAAACCAGACACCTATAAAAAAACTAAAGATTTAATATAATTTTAGTGGTCTCATCCACTTTTATCAAAAAAAAAGAAAAAGGAAGGATATATCAGATATAAACCAGATTTAAAAGTAGAGAATGCAAATTTTATGAACCAGATTTAAGTATAAATAAAGAGAAGATGTGTGATGAATAAGAAAGTTAATTATTCATTTTTTTTTGAAAGAGATGTTTAACTAGAGTCAAAAGAGAAGATGCATGGGTAGAATTTAAAGAGTTTTATGAACATTTTTATAAAGAGGTTATGAGCAGATTGTGGACAGATTTATAAAAGGTTTGAATTGTCCATCATTAGTTGTAGAAGCAACATTTGAAGGTGGAACCATGATTTGGAGATTGGTGCTTCATCCTTGTGGGTTGGTGCTCATTAAATCAAAATTGGGAGTTGGTGCTTCTAGTGGGTTGGTGCCTACAAATTCAGAAATGGGAGTTGGTGTTTCTAGTAGGTTGGTGCTCACAAACAAACTTAGGGGTTGGTGCCTACGAACATTATAAAATAAGATATTCATATAAAAGCATTAATTTTCTGTGATTTTCTCCCAATTGGGTTTCCACATGAAACATTGTGTTATTATATTCTTCTTATGTGCATGAGAATTGGAAGTTGGTAATTAATGCTGCTATGGTTGATAGATTTTAAATTGGTAAAATTTATTGTTATATTGTGGTGTGGAAAAAGGATGATGAGGAGATCGAGTGGAAAGCTTTACCCTCCTTAAGAAGGAGTGAAAGTTTCACAAAGGATTTCTCTTCAACCTCTCACATATATCACATTTAAAAGAGGGGGTTGAATTCACTAGATCCAATCTCAATGGAAAGAGATTGAATGCTAAGTGAATTGACAATGGATTTGGAAAGTAAAGTAACCCCTCTTTTAGGATGGACAAGTTGAATTAAGCAATTTGAGACTTAGTGTTAAGATGACAAAGCAATAATTATAACTTGAGATAGGAATATGAGATGAAGCTGTGCACTTGGAATTAGTAGTAAATGTCAAGATGAAGCTCTCCTGTAAATTTGGGTGAAAGTTGCCAGGATCCGGTTGAAAGTGTACTTGATCCTTCGAAAAAATCTGCACACCAAAAAAGTTTTTTCCGTCTCTGAAAATGAAGTCTAAACCTGCAAATATAGCTGCACACCTATAACCTACACACAGAAAAAAGAGGAAATGTTGTTGGGATTGGGGGTTTTCCTTTAGGTCAAACCCCAGTTTCAGAATTAACCAAATGATGAAAAATACTTACAAGTAAATGAAAGGAAATGTATGAAGTAGAATTAACCTCAAGAGAGGATGCAATTGAAATGTAGATAGAGTTGTTTGAAAGGACATGAGAAGTTGAATTGTTTGAATGTTGATAGGGATCTCCTCTTCAATGGTTGAATCCTTGACTTGAATGCAACACCTAACCTTGAAAGGAGACTTGAGATGTTCAATTGATGCTTGAATGCTTGAATGCTTGATTTCACTTTTTGAACTTATGTCGCTTAATTGTACTTGATTGAACTTATGCCTTATTGACTTATGCAAATAGGAGGGGAAAATGTGTCTTATATACTTTCCAATTAGGGTTACTAACTGATTTTTTGTCTTAGGTCGACATAAAAAACCATTTTGCGCTTCACAATTGACAAGCCCAATGCAAGGTTTAAGTGTAGGGGGGCCCAAAATAGGGCAAGGACAGGGGCATGACACCCCTATCCTAGGATTACAGGAGAGCAATTCCCCTGTCCTGGGGGGGACAGGGGCGCCACGCCCCTGCCTTTCCCTAATTTAGGACATAAATCAAGAATAGGAAATGCGGGGTGCAAGGAAATGCATGTTTCAGGAGGTGTGAGCATGTCTCGGGTCTCCAATCAGGCTTAGGGATTCATTTCGCCAACATCAAGACCCAAATGCAGTCGAAAATTACAAGGTCACAATTTTATGACACTACATTTAGCCCCCACTATAGTGGGAGTATAAGCGTACGCCAATACTAGCAGCAAAGTACAAGGAAACAAGATTGAAAGACTTTCACCACACCAAGGAGGCAAGATACACCAAGACCCCAGTAGACTAAGGATCTTGTGACTTTGATTGACAAAGTAAAAGGGAAGATCGAGAGAGGGAGAACCATGATTGCAAGTAGTAAGGTTCCTCTCACTATGAGTCATGAAAAGCAAGGATAGCAAAAATTACAAAGCAAAGCCAAGTTCACTAAGTAACTTTGAGGATCGAAAAGGAAAATATGAGCGGAGTGTATGCCTGCACATTAAAGTGATCGCACATGCCTTATCGGGAGCAATTGCTTTAAAGTAGGATACACCGAATAGAGAGAGAATGAGAGGGAGCGCGTTATTGCAACGATTTAGCTCCCAATCGAGGAATAAACCCAAGGATAATGAACACAAAGCATGAGGTAGTTTTTCTTTCCTCAGGGTCAGTATGTTGTATGGCAACTCATGTATATCATGTATATATATGCATACAATAGTCGCCATTCCCCAAAGAAAGGAAACTACCTTGGAAGAAAGGGAATATAAGTGTCTTTTGAGTCAAAATGAAATAGACCAAAAGAGATCTCAATGCTTTGCATCATCCTCAAGTAGACATTACTAGGGAAAATAGAAGAACAATGATACACATAGAAGAATGATCACAAAAGAGAAAGAAAAGAGAGAGCGGTAGAGAATCTACGGTGCTAATGTAGCTAGTCTAGCATGACATCCACCTCCCGATCTTGCTAATCACTATTTCGGGAAGGCGGGAAACAGGCCAGAGGAGCAACATCGAGCACAATAGATGGAGCTATCACAAGATCTAAACAAGGACTATGCTCATATGCGAAGTCACTTTGTTCAATTCTAGGAGCTAGGATTAAGGCTTTGCAAAATTCTGCAGATAAATGTTTGTCAACATCCATATATTCATATTCACTATCAGAAGCATTAGGAGTTGTATTGCCATCATGAATATCATTTTCGCCTATTTCTTCATCAAGATTTATAGAAAGAGAAGCTCGAACATGAATAGGAGTAAAACCTTCACATGTTTTCTGCAACTTATGATTTGGAGATTTAGGTTCAACATCTTGTTTAGGAGAAAAGGGAATCATGTCAACTATTGGAGTTTTTGGAGATTGATTTTTTTTAGGAACAACATCACGAGCTCGAGCACGATGCTTTCATTGGCGTTCTCTCGCACAACGATTCCGTCGAGTCTTAGCGGAAGGCTGAGAAGAAGGAAGAATATTTGTTGAAGGAGGAATATTTGTTGGAGTAGGAATATTCTCATCTTTGGTAGTTGGAGGTTTAGGTTGAGGTCTTTTAGGTTGAACAAGAGGAGAGGTAGGTATTTTCTCTCTATAAGAGCAAGGAGGCGGAATTGCACCATGTAAAGAAGGAATGTTTAGTGTAGGTAGGAGACCAGGTCCATCATGAGGAGGAGGTACATGTATAACCTTAGGAGGAACATTATTGTTCTTTTTAGGAGAAGGCATAGGTTCATCCATAGGAATAGGTTGGGAATCTTCCTTAGGAGGAAGATTAGTTCTATCCGTCAAGAGAAGAACTTCATCTTCAAGAATGATGGGGATATCAAGTTTTGGAGTGCTAGGTTGGCTTAAGGATAAGATCATATCTTTCTTCCATTTTTGATAAGATTGAAAAAGAGCATCGCTTTTGAATTGAAGAGATTGGAATTGTTGAGGCCAAAAGTAATCAATAGGAATGCCTAGGCTTCTTTCGGTTGTTCGAAATAAGCTATGGTTAATAGTTATGATCTCTCCATTGTGGGTAAATCTCAAACACTTATGGATTAGAGAAGCAATAGCCTCATGGAAGATAGCCAAGGATAGCCTAACTTCACACGAAATTGTTCAGAGGAAAGAATGATAACAAAGTTGACATCCATAGATTTAGTATGAAATAGGAAGTGTGATAGAACCAATGGTAGGACAAGAAAATCCATCAAATAACTTAACAATCACATTAGTGTTATCATAGATTGGTTTATGCAAATGTAAAATATAAAGATATTACTCAGTGATAACATTAACCATGCAAGGGGGATCAATAAGCACACCATGGTAATGTTTATTTTGAATCTTCGCAACTATGTATAAAGGGCCATCAGGTGCTCTAATGGTCTCACTAGGGTCAAATGTGATACATAGATCCTTAGGTGTTTCTTGTTTCTCTACCATATTCACCAAATTCAGAGCCGTTGTAGTAAGATCAAAAGGAGAGAAAGAGGTATGTTCAGTCTCAATCACATTAGAGGTATGAGAGGGCAAACGATCAGTGAAAATCTTAAGATTTTGATTAGGAGGAGGTACTAATTTGTTTCCTTTATCATTCACACCTACCACAGATATAGTATTATTATCAATCGAGTCTTGAATTTTACTTTTTAATGCAAATCATTTCTCAGTATCATGACCAGGTTGACGATGAAATTGACAAAAATAATTATTATCAAAGTGAGGTGAGGCTTTTTTAGAAGGGTTAACTAGTTTTATTGGAGGAAGTTTGATAACATTTATTTGTAATAATTGAGACATAATGCTATGTAAAAATTCATTTAAAGGAGTAAATTGTCTTTCTCTTTTGAAAAATTTAGAAATAGGAGGCACACCTGTTGTAGCATTCACATTGTTGTTGTTGATAGTGTAATTGAATTTAATGAATCCTTTGTTTGGTTTGAACTTCGCAAATGGTTGTTGAGCTTTGTCACCCTTATCACTCAGAGCCATAGGAGTGGATTGCTCTAGTTGACTCACAATCAGTTGATAATTGTGAAGTTTTGCGCACAACTGCAGAAATGAAGTAAACTCGGAAACGAAAATTTTATCTCTAATATTTTGTTGCAAATTAAAAATGAAAATTCTTTGAATATCATTATCAGGAACTGGAAAAGAAATTTGAGAACACAAATGCTTATATCTACCAATGAAATCGGTCACTTTTTCTTTAACACCTTGTTTACAATGCATTGAATCAATCAAAGTAACTTTAGGACATATGCTATTTTGAAACTGTTGAATAAAAGCATTTGCTAATTGTTGGAAAGAAGTAATAGAATATGAAGGCAAAGAGTAATACCATTGTAAAGCCTTATCTCTTAGCGTTCTAGTAAACAACTTGGCAAGCAATCTTTGGTCATAAGCAAAGTCAGGACACAAATTTTGGAATGTCTTGACATGTGTTAAAGGATTACCTTTTCCATTATAAAGTTCCAACTGAGGGACTTCAACATGTTTAGGAGGGACAACTTTAACAATATCAAGAGAAAGTGGGCTCGCAACATCGAATGTGGGCACACTAAACTTGGATTGACTCATAGAAGCAATTTGTTGTTGTAATGATGACACATTTTGAGCAAGGTTATTAATGGTTGAATTGGTTGTGGAATTTATGTTAGACATGTTTGATTGAGAATGTGGTGTGATTTTGTTGAAAGAAGGCATTGATTGAGAATAAGGTGGAGGAACACTATGGTAATTACTCATAGGCGATGATTTAGTAAGAAATGAGACACTAAAAGGAGGGATATAATGATTAGATGAATTGCCCCCTTGTGTCACATTAAGTGGTTGAGAAACAATAGGAATACTTATTGAAGGGATAGAAAAAGATGGATGATTGAATGAAGAAGAGGGATTGTCCCCATGACCAATGTTTGTAGGTATAACATTTTGAGTTGATGTAGTCATGATGTTTGAAGTGAAATTCTGAATGCTTCTTATTGGAGTGGTCAAAGGAATATAATGATTTATTTGTGCATAAGGTTGTGAATAACCTAAGGTCTCAGCACATCTCTTTATAGGCATGACATTAGAATCAACAATATGAGCAATGCCACACAATATATCAATTCTATTCTTATCACTTTGAATCATACATTTTAAACCTTCAATTAATGGAAGAGCTTCACTATTAGGGTATTCTTGGGACATCCATTGTTGAAAGTTGTCAAATTGATTGTCCAATTTTGAAAGTTGATCTATGGAAACTCTAGTCAAAGATTCTTCTTCATCATTGGAATCATCAATTGGGTAGATAGGGATGTTATTAGGATGGGAAGAATTAGCATTATCCTCATTGAAGAAGTCACCCAAATTAGGCTCCATCTCTTCGGGAATTAAACCTTGGGAAGCCTTAATTCTAATTCTTCGTCTAACAGGGATAGTATAGGTGGGACTAATAGTGGTAAAACTCATGCACTAGAGGGAAAATCTGAATTTTGAATTTTTAGAACAAAGTTGGCAAAATTGAATAATGCAAAATTCAAGGAAATAATGATTATAAAATTTGAACTTTGGGGAAAGAGGAAAAAGACACAATCTCCAAGAAAGGTTATGAGAAAAGGGAATTGAAAATTTGAGATTAGGGCCAATGGGATATCACTTAATTTGACAAAATTAATATTTTTAAAATCAAGGCATATTATAATTAACCACTTAATTTTAAATCTTTCCTTGAAAGTTGTGATGTTGAAATTGGGAAGTATTTTTTATTTTTGAGGGATCAAAATTCGACAAAATCAACTAATTTTTTGGATTTAAGCAATTAAATTCTGTCATAACAGTCTCCCAAAATTTTGGGAAAAAAGCCAAGGACCAGGTTGAAAGTGCACCTGGTCTGCCCAACTTTTTTGGAAATTTTTAGGGATGAAAGTTATGTTGATTTTAAAGCTAACCACAAAAAATTGGTTGATTTTACAAAGTTTAGATAGGCGAAATTAAGGTTTGAATGTGAAAATAGGACCCTATTAGGGTTTTAAAAAATATAAGAAATTGGATTGCAAATTTAAAAAAGGTCAAACCTAATGGATAGGGCCACCTTGAATAATATTTATAAAACTGAAATTGGTTGAAATTGATTGAAATTTACATAAAATCCAAGTGAATTTCAAAATTAGGGTTTTAAGGCTTAGCCACTGAATTTTAAAATTTTGAATTTTGGAAAAGGGTGGGAAATTGAAAATTTGAATTTTAGGCAAGAAAACAGATCTAGAAATAGTCATAAATCTGAAAATTGAATGTAAATTCAATTTTTGCACAAGTTCAAGTTGATTTTTGAAAATTACTATTTTGACAATTAACCACTTAATTTTGTATATTTGATTTGCAAATTGAACAAGACAATGAAGAAATTGAATTTGACAAGCAATGCAATTTTTAGATCTAAAAGAATAGATAGCAATTTTTACAAGAAACAAGTTCAATTTCAATTTAACACTAGAGTTTTGAATGAATTAACCACTAAGTTTTGCAGGAAAATTAAACTTGTAAATGAAAAAAATGCAATAATTTGAAATGTCAAGCATGTAAGACATCGGGTTCACCAAATTGTGGTGTGGAAAAAGGGTGATGAGGAGATCGAGTGGAAAGCTTTACACTCCTCAAGAAGGAGTGAAAGTTTCACAAAGGATTTATCTTCAACCTCTCACGCACACCACATTTAAAAGAGGGGGTTGAATTCACTAGATCCAATCTCAATGGAAAGAGATTGAATGCTAGGTGAATTGACAATGGATTTGGAAAGTAAAGTGACCCCTCTTTTAGGATGGACAAGTTGAATTAAGAAATTTGAGACTAAGCGTAAAGATGACAAAGAAACAATTATAACTTGGAATGCAGGACGAAGTTGTGCACCTGAAATTGGTAGTAAAATACTGAGACAAATCTCTCCTGTAAATTTGGGCGAAAGTTGTCGGGACCAGGTTGAAAGTGTACTTGTTCCTCCAAAAAATCCACACGTCGAAAATGGTTTTTCCGTCTTTGAAAATGAAGTCTAAACCTGCAAATACAACTGTGCACCTGCAACCTACACACAGAAAAGAGAGGATATATTGCTGGGATTGGGGGTTTGCCTTTAGGTCAAACCTCGGTTTTGGAATTAACCAAATGATGAAAAATACTTGCAAGTAAATGAAAGGAAATGTATGAAGTAGAATTAACCTCAAGAGAGGATGCAATTGAAATGTAGATAGAGTTGTTTGAAAGGATATGTGAAGTTGAATGCTTTGTATGTTGATAGGGATATCCTCTTCAATGGTTGAATCCTTGACTTGAATGCAACACCTAACCTTGAAAGGAGACTTGAGATGCTCAATGGATGATTGAATGATTGAATGCTTGAATGCTTGAATGCTTGATTTCACTTTTTGAACTTATCTTCGCTTAATTGTACTTGATTGAACTTATGCATTATTGACTTATACAAATAGGAGGGGAAAATGTGTCTTATATACTTTTCAATTAGGGTTACTAACTTATTTTTAGTCTTAGGTTGACATAAAAACCTTTTCCCGCTTCACAATTGACAAGCCCAATGCAGGGTTTAAGTGTAGGAAGCCCAAAAAGGGCAAGGATAGGGGCATGGCACCCCTATCCTAGGAGGATAGGAGAGCCATACCCTTGTCCTAGGGGGGACAGGGGTGCCACGCCCCTATCATGCCCTAATTTAGGACATAGATCAGGAATAGGAAATGCAGGGTGCAAGGAAATGCATGTTTCGGGAGGTGTGAGCATGTCTCGGGTCTCCAATCAGGCTTAGGGATTTATTTTGCCAACGTGAAGACCCAAATGCGGTCAAAAATTGCAAGATCACAATTTTATGATGCTACATATACTAATTCACCTTCGCTTCTCAGTATAACTATGTTCTCTTCAATTGGTATCAGAGCGACTTGCTTATATAAAGCCTAACCGCTTGAAGGTTGTTCGTGTGAGCACACATGTGAAAAAGAAAAGGGAATAAGGGAAAAAGAAATACTAAAAAGAGTATTAATAGAAAAGCACAATTTACAAGGAATGAAGTAATTGATAATAAATTTTTTGAAAGAGAAACCAATTCTATATGTAGTGATGATTGTGTTAATATTATAGAATCAAATACATGTGATAAGGTGGAAGCTAACATATGTGATGAGGTGGCTCTTGAAATACACATGGAAATAGAAAATAATGTTATGACAAGTGGAGATGACCATGTGGATGAAAGAAAGGAGAAGATAAAAGAGGGATAAAATCTTGAGATAGAGTTAGAAGAAGACAATCTAAGCAGTAGCTTGAATAATGAATCAAATGCAAAAGAAACCCATTTTGCTGGAAAGCTCAAAGAAGGATCGTTTACATATAAAGAAGAAGAAGAAGAAAAAGAGTCGTGTAGTGAAGAAGAGGATGTAGATCTCATGGAAGAGCTTCATTATGCTTACAAGGAAAATGAAAAGATCAAGAAAAAGATTGCAAATCAAAAGGCACAAATTCAAGAATTTGGTAAAGCTAAAAAAGAATCAAATGAAATAATTAAAATTTTGAAAATTCAATTAGAAGAAGTAAAACAAATCGACGAAGTAATCATGAATTAGCTCAAAGAAAAATAAGTGGATTGCAACAATCTTGAGTTAGAAATTGTCACATTAAAGGAGTTAGAAAATGCTAAAAATTTGATAAAAGCACCAATAAACTCAATGAGCATATCAATTTACAAAGATCCCCACTCAATAAAACTAGTCTTGGAATTATAGAGGATAAATCAATAGCTACAAGTTCAAAGACTATTAATTTATCAAGAAAGGAAGTTTAAGATAAACCAAGAAGTTACATCAAGGCTCTTATGGATTCGACTAAGGACAACAAAAAGGAAGAAGTCAAGAAGAAGCACACAATTCCACAAAGAACCAATCCACCGTCAAAGGCAAACAAGCACAATTGGAGAAAGCCTCCTCATAAAAAACAACCATATATCCCTAGGAGTTACTATTATGTTAATGAATGTTATTTCTCATTTTACAAATTTGGTCACAAAGCAATAAATTGTAGAAGTCATGGAAGGAATGTTCCAAGTTTCACTCAAAGGAATTATAATTTATTTTCTCCTTTAATGAATTATGATATTATGTGTTACAAGTGCAACAACTTTGGACATATGTCACATTTTTGCAGAACCATCCTTGATGAGCATCCAAGACAAAACAAGATAGAGAAGAATGCCAAGAAAAACAAAAGGGAAGACCTAAAAAGGTTTGGAGAAAGAAGATAATAGAAAGAGATGGAGAAACCAATGCAAGTGCAACTTTCACTTCATATACCTCCCATTTCATTAGGAGAAGCCTGATTTTAGGGGGAGCCTATAGCTACACTATCATTCAACCCTAGAGAAAATACAAAAGAAGTATGCTTGTTGGAAAATCATGTGTTGGTAAAAGAAAGAGAAATTGATAATGGAAAGTTGAATAATTGTGTTATGTTCAACTTCACATTAAAGGAGTTATGATTAATACAAGGATACCTTTAGAGCCATGGATATTTGATGAGAATTTATTCATCAAGAATATCAAGGAAGAATAATTAAAACAAAGGTAGAATGATAAGATATACATAGAGGAAATAATGACATTGATGTCAAAATAATTATGCAAGGAATTTTCAAATGAAGTTTAAAACATAAAGAGAAGAATCCAGTTCAACATTACATTAAGCAAAGTAATGGATTGGCATCTACATATACAATATCCTAGATGATAAAAGACTTCTTCACCCATGAACATGAAGAAATGGAAGATTAAAAGGGAATAAGGAGTTGTCATTTGACATTAAATAATAAAATTTGGGAGTTGGTGCTTCTAGAGGGTTGGTGCCTACAAATTCAAAAATGGGAGTTGGTGCTTCCAGTGGGTTGGTGCTAAACAAACTTAGGGGTTGGTGCCTCTAGTAGGTTGGTGCATACAAACATTATAAAATACGACATTCATATAAAAACATTAATTTGTCGTGGTTTTCTCCCAATTGGGTTTCCATGTGAAACATTTTTGTAATTGTGTTCTTCTTATGTGCATGAGTATTGAAAGTTAGTAATTAATGCTGCTATGATTGATAGAGTTTAAATTGGTAAAAAAATTTGTTATACTTATTCACCCTCACCTCATTATAATTGTGTGCTCTTCAATCCAAGAGCATTCAAGTAGGTCTCCATCCTAATGCTCCAAAAGACAATTTTTTTTGTTAAATAATGGTGTGTTTTTTAAGGGGAAACCATTTCCTTCTAGTCCAACCATTTGTGCTCTTATAGATCTTCCTTCAAGTGGTTTGTCTTTATCTGAAGGAACCCGCTCTGATACCAATTGAAGAGCACACACATATACTGAGAGGGGGGTGATTTAGTATATTAATAAATTTTTACTCCTTAAAACTTGATTGAATATATTAGCAATAATTTGTAAAGCTTATTCAACACATACACAAGACTTAACAACTAAGAACACCGAAAACACATTGTTTACGTGGAAACCGTAATGGGAAAAACCACAACTATAAATGTATATATACACATATCCTCTTTTACAATGTTTGTAGGCACCAACCTACTGGAGGAACCAAGCCCTAACTTAATTTGCGAGCACCAAATCCCACTTTTTAATGTAGGCACCAACTCCTAAATATGAAGCACTGAATTCGCAAAGATGAAGCACCAACTCCACCAAAATGAGGCACCAACCTCAATACAAAATTATATTATAATTTGCCTTTATATACCCTTTGGAATCTTCCCCAAAATTCTCTTCACAAATTGATCTGTGGATGTAATTTCAATTGGTATGAATCTACTCCAATATTTCCTTTCAACTTGCTATTAATAAGATGTTGAAGATATTTTGAATCTGCTCAGAAGTTTCAACTTATAGTTTCTCAAGATAAACCTTCATACATTGATAGTATTCTTCTATAAATTTCTCATGAATTTATTTATGCAAGTCTTCTTAATTCTACACTATTTCCTCTCTTTGGTGCATATGATCTTCAATGTGTATACAATGCACATTACACTTGCACTTCTTGCACACTTCAACAAATGATTTGGATTTACCTTATAAATCTTCCATATGACCTTTAATAAAAAGGTTGTGACTTTTCAACAACCATTGAATGGTTGTGTCTCTTCTTTAATAAAATTATTTTTTATATCTAACTGCTTCTCTTAAACATCATCTCTACCTTTTGTTATTTGTTTATAAATAAACACAAATAAATGTAGTTGTAGCTTTTCACATCTTTATTGTTTCCTTGTCCTTTTAAATGAATCGATGCTCTTTACACCTTAATTGTTGCCATAGTGTTTTTAAGATAGATCATCTATTTTAAAAAAATAAAGATTATTTTATTTTTGGTCTCATTCTTATTTTTTCTTTTCTACTTTTTGTCTTTTTCTTATTTTATTTGTTTTTGTCTTTAGTTGACTTTCTTTATTCACTCCTTTTCAATTCTTCCTTAATAAATAGTTATTGTTGTCTTTAATTTTTAGCGCTACTTCTTTTATTAATCATTGCTCTTAAATGTTTGAATGACAACTTAATTAATAATACATTAATATAAAATTGCATCTTTTAATCTGCCCCCTTTCCAAATCACATTTAATGAAAAACTATTTATGGTTTATGAGGTTGTCTTGACTAATGTATAACCAGTGTCTTCAAACCATACATAAATAATGAAAAAATAGTTTATAATTTATTCCATCTAATTGCTAACTGTATGCTGAAAAGTGTGGAATTTGCAAAAGAGAATCAAACAACATCAAACACACACATGAAACATTATGTTAGAGTTGGAAATCAAAATAGAAACTAAACTAAGTTAGCTCAAAATAGATAACCCCAAGCACGTCTCATCCTCCTCTATCTCCAAGGATCTTCAAGATTTAAGGTGGCTCTCACGTGGAAGAGAACTTGATCTCTTAGATGTCAACCTAAATAATGAGATTGAAGGATATACCAAGATCAAAATTAATGCAACTAAGATCCTAGCTAGATGATCAAATGATATGAAAAGATGAAACGCAAGATGGAATGCAATATATGAGACTAAGACTGATTCCAAATTGAAAGCTTAGGTGTGCTAATTAAACTAACATGGAGATTGCCATGAAATTGATATACAATGGCTATGAATTGAGCTAGCATGAAAATGGGATTAGCATGATACTATCAACATGATGAAAGCTAAACTAGCATGCAAATAAGATGATCTAAGTGCTTGAAGATGACAAATTGAGGTCCTTGATAACCTGCAAAATGACTATAAGTGTTATGCACAAGATGATGGATCTCCAAGAGTGAAGGAAGGGGCTCTATTTATAGGAAAAATAGAGAAATGGATGGTTGAGATTGAGCAATCTCAACAAGGGATATGATGGAAAGTTATCAATCCATGAGGGGAATTCAATCCAATCCCAAGTTGACAAATGTCACCTTGAGATGGATTGAGAGGATACTAAGCAAGCATTAGATGCTAAGTAAGCATTAGGGATAACCTCAAGGGATGACATCATTGGATAATGATATTATCCAAGGGAATATGCTATTGTCCAAGAGGTAAACTCTTGTGCAAAGTTGAAGGATGGTCAAAGGGACAACCATCATGGGCTAGGATGATGTCTCGTAAGAGGCATTAAATGCCTTTTGAAGACTTTGGAGGTTAACTTGTTGGAAGGTAGATAACCTTCAAGGCTTTTGTAAGGACCTTACAAGTTTGGAAGACTCAACAAGTTAACTTGTTGAAAAAGGTTAAGTCTTCAACACATTTTGAAGACTTTCCCCAAATTTGGAGAATTGGCTCCCCCAAATTTAGGGATGTGACATGATTAGAAGAATTAGGCTAATTCATGAGGGATTAGAGGGGTTATAGAAGAATATTAGCATGCTAATGGAAAATGTAGGAGAAGATATTTTTAGATAAAAATAAAAGATTTATTTTTACCAAAAGGGGTGCAACTTGCATTTGTAGGATTTTGCAAGTGGGGGACTATTCACAAATAAATAACGATTTATTTAAATGAAAAGGGATTTTTTAATCAAATGTAAATTAAATTAAAAGGAAAAAGGGGGTTTTAATTAATTAAATAATATTTATTCAATTAAATGGCTAAAGGGTACTTAATCAAACCATAGTTTAATTAATAGGTTAGGCTAGAAGAAAATGGTTTTAATCAAATCTGTAATTTGATTAATTGGCTGATTGGAAGAATAGGGATATTAATTAAACCTTAGTCTAATTGTTAGGTGAATAAATGATGATTAAATGAATAAAATTCATTTAATTAGTTGTGCAAGTTTTAGGTGTCTACATTTTGCCCCTCTTTGAAGCGACATGTGACCACATGTTGATTCAAAGAAAAAAGCTCGATATGTCACCAAATTTTTTGATATGGTGTTGTCATCAAATTGTCAATATGAAGCCTTGGATATGAAGAATTGATTCAATATGAGATTTGATGATAGAATTGATGTCAATATGGAATTGATGTTGATATGCCCCCTCGATAGATATATTTAGAAAAATTACGATTTCGGTGCAGTGTCACGATGCATGACGATTTTTGAAATTTTTGGACGGTTTTAAATTTTTTGAATATTTTTAAAAATAATTTTGAATTTTTTTATATTTATCTGTCAATAAATGTTATTGAAAATAATATCTTAAAAGGATGAAGAGACTAGGTGGGCCTAGTGCGTACATGCCCCACACATCCACCAGTAAGTTCGAATTTCTAACCCTCTCGTGTGATTTTTCGCAATTTTATTTTATGTTTTTTGATGAATTTTTCAAGTTTTTTGCGTAGCCGTACGACTAGGTTTTATTTTTTTCGTTGATTTTCTTTTAGCGCATATGAATTTTCTCGTACTGCATATGTTAAGTTTTGTAGTGCGTATGTTAAGTTGTACAACACATACGTTAAGTTGTACAACGCATATGTTTGATATTATAGCATATTTGTTGACTGTTTTAGTGCATATGAAACAGTGTTGAATTTTTTTGAAAATTTTAACATTTTTAACATGTGCAAATTAATTTTTTGGGTTCATTATGATGTTTTGCACCTTGTCAATGTGTTGATATGTGTCAATTGCATCTATTGAGATGTGAGATGTCGAAAAGTCTGTCTAGGATCGGTATGAGTCGTTTGTTCGATATGAGTCAAATGCCAATATGGTTTAAATTTGATATGGGTCACGTTGGTATGGATCCTGATTATCGATATGAGTCAAGTGTCGATATGGTTCAAATTCGATATAGGTCAAGTTGGTATGGATCCTGATTATCGATATGAGTCAAGTGTCGATATGGATCAAGCTTTATCGATATGAGTCAAACTGATTTGATATGGGTCAAACTTATCGATATGGGTCAAACTTTATCGATATAAGTCAAGCTTTGTTGATATGGGTCAAGCTGATTCAATATGGGTCAAACTTGTTGTTGATAGGATGCTTGATATGCGTCTTTGATTGATTGATTCAACTGATTGCGATATGATACTTGATTTGATATGATCCTTGATGTCGATATGTTGCTTGATTTTGATATGAGACTTGATGTGATATGATACTGTGAGTTTGATATGATACTTTTATTTTGATATGATACTTTGATTTCAATATGAGACTTTGATTTTGATATGATTCTTTGATTTCGATATGATTCTTCAATTTCAATATGATTTTTTTGATTTCGATATGATTCTTTGATTTGATATGATGTGTAATGTTGATATGATAGGTTAAAGTAAACCCACCTAGTTGTTGAGAGTTTATGTTTGGAAACCCTTTGTGTGATATCGTGACTATCATCACTTGACAGATTCCTCTGTGATTCAGTCTAGATGTGTAATTCCTCAGGACATGTAAACTAATAGGGTTGTGATGTGTTCAAATAGGAACCCTTACATGTTCTTCAACTTTAGGAGAGATACTCGAAGACACTCTCCATGCGAGGATGATTGATTGATGACGATTGAGTGGCACTTGAGGCTTGTGGATTGATACACCTGCTACACATGCCTTCTTATCGGAAGAATATAGCACTTTTGATGACTTTGGCTGAGTGATGGCACAGTGATCATAACACATTTCACTTGTCGATAGGAGAGATCACAGTCACTCCTAAGGATGTTTATCGGATTCTCTGGATTCCTGATCACCATAGAGCTAGTAGTATATTATGTTGAGGATGTTGGTCGGACCGACGTGATGCGAGAGATTTTTGGTGATCACCTCATTGTTGGATATTCAGTGCCTTGGCAGGATATGGTGGATAGATATGCCCCACTCCCCTCAATTGTAGCTGGATTGGTAGGTGGTTTCCTTTTTCCGGATAGGAGATTACATGGGTTATCAGTTGGATGGGATCGTGTGTTACGACGAATGGTTTGACAGATGACCCGTTATGCATGGGGCATCTGTTTACCTGCCCACCTATATCACGAGTTACATCAGGTGGTGTACGATTGAGGGGCCAATCTAGCAGCAGGGTGCACATTACTTCATATTTTGGCTTGGGAGCACATAGCCATCACTCGCCCAGTAGTACAAATATCTCAGCTTGTTGGCACACCGTACGTTTTTATGTACAAAGAGGTAGCTTCCTAGCCCATGCTCAGGAAGTTAGGTTATTGGAGGCGCATTATAGATGATATGGAATCAGTGGTCTAGTGACCATACTTAGATTGTGTGCCATGGCTAGAGGATGGGATAGAGCTTCCATTTTTATTTTAGAGCAGATTCTTACTAGGGAGGACCCCTACGTTGTTGAGAGATTTATTCTTATGAGGGTTTATCATCAGTTTGGTCGGCCACAGTCGATGTCGCAAGGTATGGCCGTGTACGCGAGTGTGTACAAGGAGAGAGCAGAGTGGGGGCCAACACTGGATTATGTGTTGGTCAGGGAAGAGTTCCTCTCTCTTCCTTATGTGGTATGGGACATGAGGCAGGTTGTGACAGATGCAGGCATGGTTGATGAGTATGCCCGCTAATTTGCCACTTCCATATTTCTACGACTGACATGGTTAGGAGAGACGATCCCTTCTATTGATAAGGTTGATGATGATGATGACCAGGGCAGAGGAAGTTGATGAGGTGGTAGGCGGGGCTGAGGGAGAGACGAGGCGAGAGGGGTGGAAGTGATGGCAGAGGGAGAGGTGAGGGTGGTGGAGAGGATGATAGGGGAGACGACGGAGGAGATGGGAGAGGAGAAGGTGGACAGGGAGTGAGAGGCTGAGGAGGGGGATGGAGACAACAACTAGGTCGAGGAGGACCTGTACAGCTAGAGGTTGTAGCAATAGTTGTAGGTGGTGAGGAGGAGGAGGGCTCAGATGATGATGGGTCTAAGGAGGGGACCGATGAGTCCACAAATGAGGAGACTAACTCCGAGGAGGTAGGTGGTGGGATGGTTGGATTGAGCGGGATATCATTTGAGTAGGAGGAGGAGGAGGATCCCCAACCTCTCGTTAGATGACATAGGACATAGATGCCTTCGCCTTCTCTTAGTGGGGTTGATATTTCTTCCTCTCTTATTGGAGTTGGTGGTTTGGATCGAGCTTCGTTGTAAGTGATGCAAATGTTTGGAAATAAGGTGGGATTGATTTTTCCCCCTTTGTTGAGACTTTGGTTGAATTGTAACTTCTGAGTATAAGCTCTACTTCTCCAAGGGTCTTCGTCAAAGTCATTGGTTTCTCCTTGAAGATATAATTGCAGGTGATGTAAGAAGATACAATGTGATACAAAAATTTGACGGTTAATGTAGAGAAACTTTCTCCTCTTGATAAGCTCCCTAGGACTAGGTTGTCTCTTTTTCAACTTAGTCTTTTGACGAAGACTTCTTCTCAAAATATGGGGAGTGGTCATCCAAATGATCAAAATGTTGATATTGATGGCTGATAGGGATACTTCGTTTTGATACTCAAGCTTACTAGTCCTAATAGAGGGTTTGTTTGATATGCCCCTATGACAAAGTACATCAAATGATATGGATCAAGTTTCTCAATATGCAAACTAAATTTGACAAACTTGAACTTGAATACCTAGCTAGGTATTGTTGTTGAGATAGTTTGGATGATAACTCGTGATCACTTGGTTTGATACTCCTCTAAGCTTGTTGGATGAAAGTCTTGCCTAAAGATAGTTGAAAAGTTGATAACCACCTCAAAAAGTGCTTTGTTTGTTTTGAAAATCTCTTCTACTTATGATTTCTCTTTGTTTGAACTGATTTTTGAGTTGGTTGATTGATATTTTTGCAAGATGTTTAACATTTATGACAAGAATACATAGCGCACATGAAGACAATGGTCATCCTAATGCTAAACATTTAGTGTATGTTCTTTGAGGATGTGTTCAAATCCTCGATGTTCTCACTGGTTTGGATACCAATAAGACACACCATGTAGACTCTTTATTCAAGGGTCATTAACAATACCATAGCCCACAGCTTGACACTCCTTCAGCTCAAACAATCCTGTCACTCCCTAGGGGGTGCCCTTTTTTTTTGCCTTTTTCAAGAAATTAACCCAAAGGGGATTGCTCCTCAATTGAGTAGTTATCTTGGGAGATGTATGGTGAGTAATCTTGGGGGTGGATTCTTCCCCGCCCTTGCACTATGATATTGCCAATGTATGGCAACTGACTCGGCTCAAGGTTTCTACTTCTATGGTTCATAGTAAAGGTTTCGTTCGGAGCAACAAATGATAAACTCAATTAAGAGAATTCCAAATCTTTAGAACATAGTCTTTCACATCACAAGGATACTATGGGAAAGCTATCAAATACACACTGCCATTGGAGGGGGTTTTCGTCAACCTCCACATTTGATTCTAGTGGATTGGTAAACTTGGCTTTAGTCGTTGCCCACTTGGGTCATTCCCTTCTCACTAGCCCCTCAAGGCATTGAGGAAGGAAGACCCTCTAAAGGTCTTAAATGCTTGAAAGTAAATAAAGCATGAAAAGAGTGGGTTTGGCTTTTTGGTCACCCAATTAAGGGGAGAGCATATACCTACCACTCAAGACAAAGCACACAAATTTCTTTTTACCCTTTCGAAGCAATTGTTTTCTAAGTCCTAATTGGAGGTGTTGCTCCAATAAAACATGGTGTTCTTTTAGTCTCACATAGCAATGATTTTCTAAACTAGAAATTGGAAATCCTGGTCAACAAAATGAAAATCGTTGCAATAAAGTAAATCGTTTTGTAAAAGGGACAAGTTGATTTTTCTTTTTAACTTGCAAATAAAGATTGATTGTGAATTTTACCTTTGCAAGAAAATGAAATATTGTTGTTCTTTTTAGAGCCCAAATTGAGGTGTTTTTGCTCCTAACTTGCAAGAAAATGAAGGTTTAAATTGTGATTATTTTTAACCTTTGCAAGTGATGTTATTTGTAGAACCCTAAAGACAAGTTTGATTTATTTTAGAGCACCAAAATGAAATCGTGAGGTTCTTTTTACCAAAAAAAGGAAATATGAATTCTTTTTAACCAACTTAAAAGAAAGCTAGAAAGAAATAAAAAATCCTAATTTAACTCCTTCAACTTGTAAGAATTTGTTAGAAACCTACAAGAAAAGAAGTTAGCAAAGTATAAAATCTCCTTGTGGGCTTAAAAAAGCCTAAATTCCAAGTTTGGGTTATAATTTTTGTCTCTGTTACAAATGTGCTACAATAGAGAATGCATGTGCTAAAAGATTTCACATATGCACTATAATAGAGGACAAATGCGCTATAGAGTACTTCATATGCTCTAAAACAGACTATGTATGTGCTAAAATAAGTTTATCAGACAAAAAGCCAAAAAAAGACAGGAAAATCCACAGGAAATAGATGCGCTAAGAGAATGTTTATATGCGTTGTAACAGAGCTCGTATGCATTGGAACATAGCACAAATGTGCTAGAACAAAGCACAGATGCACTACTTCATACCACATATGTGCTACAACAATCAATGTATCGGCTAAAAGATTCTGTCAAATTTTGGGCAAAACCTGCACAAAAAGGTTAATGTTTTGATAAATTTAGGGGTCAGGCCCCATTGTGGGCGACGGAAATGTATGTTGAAAAGTGTAGAATTTGCAAAAGAGAATCAAACAACATCAAACACACGCATGAAACATTATGTTAGAGTTAGAAATCAAAATATAAACTAAACTAAGTTAGCTTCAAAATCAAGAACCCCAAGCACGTCTCATGCTCCTCTATCTCCAAGGATCTTCAAGATTCAAGGTGGCTCTCACTTGGAAGAGGACTTGATATTTTAGATGTCAACCTAAAGAACAAGATTGAAGGATATGCCAAGATCAAAATTAATGCAACTAAGATCCTAGCTAGATGATCAAATGATATGAAAAGATGAAATGCAAGATATAGGACTAACATTGACTCCAAATTGAAAGTTTAGGTGTGCTAATTAAACTAACATGGATATTGTCATGAAATTGATATTCAATGGATATGAATTGAGCTAGCATCAAAATGGGATTAGTGTGATACTATCAACATGATGAAAGCTAAAATAGCATGCAACTAAGATGATCTAAGTGATTGAAGATGACAAAATGAGCTCCTTGATAACCTGCAAAATGACTATAAGTTTGATGCACAAGATGATGGATCTCCAAGAGTGAAGGAAGGGGCTCTATTTATAGGAAAAATAGATAAATGTATGGTCAAGATTGAGAAATCTCAACAAGGGCTAGGATGGAAAGTTATTAATCCATGAGGGGAATTCAATCCAATCCCAAGTTGACAAATGTCACCTTGAGATGGCTTAAGAGGATGCTAAGAAAACATTAGATGCTAAGTAAGCA
Source organism: Cryptomeria japonica (assembly GCF_030272615.1). Taxonomy (NCBI): domain Eukaryota; kingdom Viridiplantae; phylum Streptophyta; class Pinopsida; order Cupressales; family Cupressaceae; genus Cryptomeria; species Cryptomeria japonica. The sequence goes on along the minus strand of NC_081407.1, from coordinate 63,979,109 downwards.
TTAGGGATAACCTCAAGTGATGACATCATTGGATAATGCTATTATCCAAGGGAACATGCTATTGTCCAAGAGGTAAACTCTTGTGCAAAGTTGAAGGATGGTCAAAGGGACAACCATCATGGGCTAGGATGATGTCTTGTAAGAGGCATTAAATGCCTTTTGAAGACTTTGGAGGTTAACTTGTTGGAAGGTAGATAACCTTAAATGCTTTTGTAAGGGCCTTACAAGTTTGGAAGACTCAACAAGTTAACTTGTTGAAAAAAAGGTTAAGTCTTCAACACATTTTGAAGACTTTCCCCAAATTTGGAGAAGCGACTCTCCCAAATTTAGGGATGTGACATGATTAGAAGAATTAGGCTAATTTATGAAGGATTAGAGGGCTTCTATAAGAATATTAGCATGCTAATGGAAAATGTAGGAGAAGACATTTTTAGATAAAAATAAAAGATTTATTTTAGCCAAAAGGGGCGCAACTTGCATTTGTAGGATTTTGCAAGTGGGGGGACTATTCACAAATAAATAATGATTTATTTGAATGAAAACAGATTTTTTAATCAAATGTAAATTAAATTAAAAGGAAAAAAGGGGGTTTTAATTAAATAAATAAGATTTATTCAATTAAATGGCTAAAGGGTACTTAATCAAACCTTAGTTTAATTAATAGGTTAGGCTAGAAGAAAAAGATTTTAATCAAATACGTAATTTGATTAATAGGATGATTGGAAGAATAGGGATGTTAATTAAACCTTAGTCTAATTAATTGGCGAATAAATGATGATTAAATGAATAAAATTCATTTCATTTAATTAGTTGTGAGGGTTTTAAGTATCTACACTAACTATATTCTCTGCTCTTTGATGACATACCTGCCAACATACATAGATCATTCTTTGTCTTTACTTTGGTGATTTGAAGATTGACATTCTTTTTTATTTGTCTATGTCTTCTTGCTACTCTATTAAAACTGACTAACATGCCTTGGTCTTGATATGAAGCCATATTGTCATTCCATAGTAGACTTGAGTCAGCTAGTATATTAATATGCTTATGTTTGCATAAATGTCTTGAAACAAGTTGTGACATCAATGATAATTTAGCAACAAAATCTATCATATGCTTCTGACTTTTCATTTCATAGATTAACCTATGTCATTCTAGAGTAATCATTAATAAGAAACATAAAATACCTTTCACCATTTAGTCCTCTTTTCATTTTAGGTCTTCATAGGTTTGTATGAATCAACTCCAAAGGTCTTGTAGTATAACATTTCTTGTTTTTGAATTTGTTCCTTGTTTCTTTTTCCATCTAACATTTCTTGTACATTGTATTAGAAACTTTGATAATCTTTGGTATTAGTTGTTGCTTGTCTAGTATTGGTTTGGGAGTGATTTGGAGTGAATTGAGAGAGATTTGAGTGAGATGCGAGTAATTTAGTGAGTTTATGGGTTGCTGGTTATGCATTTCCAGCCTGCTATTTTTGGTGTTGAATTAGTTTGATGATCATTATCTCTTATGTTCAGCAATATACTTCTACTCTCACTTTCCTCTTTATTGTAAGGTTAAGTAGTAGTACTACTAACCCATTCTGGATTGTAATCTTCATATCCCATTGAAAAGTGGAAGAGGATGGCTTGTTGTCTATATCTGATAATTTGTAATTCAGTCCTCTCGCTACATAAGCGGTTGAGTTGAGTAATTTGTAATTTAGTCGTCCCGCTGAAATATTGTGGTAGAGTGATTTGTGTTTTCAGTATTGTTCTCTTGGCTGTTTCATCGCCAAGTTCCTTGCTTTCTCGCTGGATAAGCAGAAGGGGCTAACTTGCTGCCCAGTATTGTACTTGCTTTATAATTTCCGGGAGATTAGTGAGCTAATGAACCCCTTATCACCGTATGCTCTCACCTTCCCACATTGGGCATTTGGTGATCAAAAAGTGGAAGGGTTGCAATTTCAGCAAGCATTGAGATTATGTTTTCTAACCTTAACAAGTTATGTGTTTGTTTGTAATTCTTATTGTACTTAAAAACCCAAAAAAAATTATCTGGGATATTACAGTGGTATTAGAGTTGGTTTTCCTGCTAGCCTGTGAGTTTCAAAGGAGTCAGAAGTCTTCATGAGTTACATAGACATTCGTTACTACATCATAGAACAAAAGAGACAACAGTTTCAAATTCCTGTAGTGTTGGAAGATGATACTTTTTCAGAGGTATTGAGAAACAGGGGGAAGGAATTGGATTTTGCAGATGTAGTGGATCCAATGGCAGATAAGGCTACAAAATAGAATGAGGCACCTGATAAGAAGGCTAAGAGACAATTCAATGCCATGATGGATATGATGTCTCAATTGTTGGCCAAACTTAACTAGAATGTTGTTGGGACCCCTAGCCAACCCAACAATGGACCGGAAGTCAGCACTTCTAATGCTCGTGTAGGAAATGGAAATGGGAGTAAAAATGGGAGCAACAGTGGAGGTTCAGCCCCAAGACCTCTACAACCTGTCTTCCTGCCAAGAGAAGCACAACAAGCTGAAATGGAGATACCTACAACTGATGAAATAAGGAACAACTATATGGAATATGCTTCACTCCCTAGAGAGATCTGAGATATCCTTACTTTGGATCAATTCATGAATCAGAAAATGAAGCGTGGAAGGAGGAATGACAATAGATTTGTTGCCCCAAGAGATTAACAACAAGCTCTTGGAAGGGTGACTTTGGCACATTTTGATGGGAGCACTAAGAGCACAACTAGAGCATGGGTGCAGAAGTTGGACAATTACTTGTCCTTGAGGCCTATTCCTGAAGAAGATGCCATCAAGTTCGCTTGTTTGCACTTGGATGGAGTGGCCCATGAATGGTGGTACCATGGGTTGGTCACCCTTGGTCATAACTTGATCACCACATATGCTGATTTGACTAACAAGCTGGTTGAGAGGTTTGACACCAAGGATCCAAAGGTGAAATTTAGATAACTTTCTCAACTCAAACAACATGGTTTATTGGACACTTACGTAATTGAATTCCAAAATCTATCAGTTATGGTAAGTATTATCTCCGAGAAGTCGTTAGTGGTCCTTTTCACTGAAGGACTTGAGAACCTTTGAAAGGTTGGGTTAAAGCATTTGATCCACCCACCTTGGCAGAAGCTATTAAGAAATATCGAAGCATAGAGTTGGCTACCCCAAGGAACAAAATTCAATCCAAGCCTTTCCCTTTCCAAAAGAATAAGAAGAAATTTATAAATAAGACCAAGAGGTTTCCTTCACGAATGGATGATGAGTTCCGTCAAGAGCTTTGAAGGAAGAATATTTAATATTCTTGCAAAGAACCTTGGGCCCCATGACATAAGTGTCATGGGAAGGGCAATTTGTATCAAATGGAGTGCTATTCTGTAGATTGATAAGATTCTAAAATTTCAGAACAACAAACTGAAATTGAGGACAACGAGTATGAAGAGGCTCTCGAGGGGCTTGAAACTGAGTCAAAAGACAGAGGAGTGATTTCTCAACTCTCGAGCATTCACAAGAATGAGTCCTTTAGAGTTCGGGGTGTGATTGGAGAGCATCGTGTCATTGCTCTCATTGACACATGAGTGCGACTCATAATTTCATTGATGAGAGGATTGTTGCAAAGAGGGGGCTAGTGGCTGAGGAAGAAGAAGGCTTCAAAGTCATGGTAGCAGATGGCTCCACTGTATCCTACAACCAGATGATTTACAACATGTCTCTGAAGTTGGGAAATCATGAAAGTAGAGATGATTTCTTAATGGTTAGCATTGGTGGGACTGATGATGTATTCCTCGAGATTTAATGGCTGAGATCTCTTGGTGAGATTACATTAAACTTGCAAACCATGGAGCTGAAATTCATGTCTGAAGGGAAGAAGGTGGTATCGAGAGGAATATCGAATGGTGGACTTAGAGTTTTATTTTTGAAGAGGATGGAGAGGCTGATTCACCATAACCAGGTGGAGTGGGCAGCAAAGTGTTTGATAATGCCTTCAAATCCATTGGTAGACAAGGGCAGCTATTTCGCAGACATTCAAGCATTGATCATAGACAGAAGTAAGGTCTTGGTTATGCCCTTCGAACCACTAAAAGAGAATCGGAGCTATCCTGAAGATATTTAGGCATTGATAACCAAGAGGAGTAAGGTGTTTGAGAACCCACCTCTTGGTAGACCTCTCGAGAGAGGTGCAAAACACATCATTGAGCTTGAAGAAGGAGCTAAGCCGGTTATGACTACTCCTTATCGGTATCCCAAGAAGCAGAAGGATGAGATTGAGAAGGCAATCCAGGAGTTTCTTAACATGAGTTACATACGACCAAGCAAAATCCCCTTTGCTTCAGCCATTCTTTTGGTGAAAAAGAAGGATGGGACCATGCACATGTGCGTAGATTACCGGGCCATGAATCAGAAAACTATTAAGAATCAGTATCCTATTCTGAGAATTGATGAGCTACATGGTGTAGTGGTCTTCTCTAAGACTGACCTCAAGTTAGGGTATCATCATATTAGGATGAGAGCTTCGGATGTGGAAAAGACCGCTTTCAGATGCCACTTTGGGCATTTCGAGTACCTAGTCATGCCCTTTGGCTTGACGAATGCACCTGCCACATTTCAATCATGCATGAACAAAATCTTCCAGAAACAACTGGGGAAGTTAGTACTCGTATTCTTTGATGAATTACTCATATTCAACAAATCTTGGAAGGAGCACTTACAACACTTGGATGAAGTGTTAAGCATACTGGAATCCGAGTCCTTGTTTGCAAAGGAATCCAAATGTGAATTTGGAATGAAAGAATTGCTCTACCTTGGTCACATTATCAGTGCAGGTGGTGTGAAGGTAGACCCTGAAAATATTAGAGCCATCATTGATTGGCCTCCTCTCGAGAATATAACACACTTGAAGGGATTGTAGACACCTAAAAATGTCTCATTAATTCTACACTAATTATTTGTCTATTTAATTAAATAATTCTTTAATTATTTGATTAAACTAATTATTTCATCTAATCATCACCCTCAAACACTTCTAATTATTCTATTTCTATTTCCAAATCATTTTAATCAGTTAACCATATCTCAATTATTAATTAAATATCAATTATTTAATTAATTACAACCTTTTCCTTAGTTAAATAATCTTTATTATTTAATTAATTATATTTCATAAGTTTAAATAATTTCATTTAAGTAAATTAATTAAATTCCTCCATTTCCCCAAATTATAATTCCAATTAATTCTATCTAATTTCACTTCATATTTCCCCAAATTCGAATTTCAATTAATTTCATCTAATTTCATATTTACAAATTCACATTTTCACCACATCTGAATTTCAGTTAATTTCATGCACATTTTAACATTCGAAGGACCAAATTCAAATCCAAATTGAAAATGAAAATCAAATTCAATTTCAAATTCCTACAACACATGCAAAAATCAAAATTGATTGATCAAATCAGTTGTACGTCTAATCAATTAACTCAGTTATCTCATCAATCATCCTTTTTAACTCAAAATAAACTTTTTATGACTGATCCATCAATTTAGTCATCTCCCTAGTCTATTCAGCTCACTAATCAATCAAGTGAGTTTACTAATCCATCTATTCAGTTCACTCTCCAATCAATCTAGTTGACTACTCAATCAAATGAGTTAACAAATCAATTAGCTCTGTTAACCGATCAATCAATTTCAGTTGTCTCCCAATCAACACTTGAGATCTATTTCTCACCCCCTTTGTGTTGAAAATCTATAAATTCAACCTCTTTTCATCATTTCAATCTAGCTTTTTGAGGATCACAGTCTTCAAAACATTTGAATGCAGGAAATTGGTACAATACCTGAGAGCCATCAACCACGCAAATTGGAGAAGAACAATGGAAGCACAAGTGGAGAATAGGGAGTTTTAATAAGCTTAATCTTCTTATTTCTTTCATTTATTTCATTGAATTATGTTTAGAATTGGATTTATTAGTTAAGGATTCTTATGATTTGTCCTTTCAATCTAATTAGCCTAAGATTTATGATGATTTCAAATATGATGACAAGGATTCTTGGGTCTTTGTGGTTTTTATCGAAGGTTTGTGAAGGGATACTCTTAGTTGGTTGCCCCCCTCACAGATCTTACAAGGAAAGGAGCTTTTGAATGGTCCGAAAAGGCACAGACAATTTTTGATCAGTTTAAGGGGATCATGAGTTCCTACCTTGTTTTGGCCTTACCTGATTTCACCAAACCTTTTGAACTGCAGTGTGATGCATCTGGAGAAGGTGTTGGTGTAGTCCTCATGTAGGATAAGCATCCTATAGTCTTCGAGAGTAGGAAGTTGAGAGGGCCTGAAAAAATGTACTTGATATATGACAAGGAAATGCTTGCCATAATGCATGCCCTTGCAAAGTTCAAGTAGTACCTTGTGGGGAGTAAGATCATTCTTAAGACTGATCATAATAGTCTTAAACACTTCATGCATCAGAAAGACTTGAATGAAAGTGTAGTGTCCTAAAATTGCGACACTTGCAATTTCGACTGCATTTGGGTCTTCACGATGGCGGCACAATGTTGAACCTGAATGGAGACCCCGAAACCTGCTTGTGACACCAAAAACTGCATTTTTTTGCACCCTGGCCTGATCCCTCCTTGCACCTTGCTGTCCCGGGAGGTGGGACCATGGCGCCCAGTGCCCTGGTCCTTCAGGATGAGGGCGCCCAGCGCCCTGGTCCCCCAGGACCATGGCACCCAGTGCCCTAGTCCCCCAGGACCATGGCGCCCAGCGCCTTGGTCCCTGGCCCTATTTTGGGCCCGGTCTCTTTTGGGCATCGGGTCTTTAAGTTTGCAATTCGGGAAATAATACTTCTAGGTCGGCCTAAGGTCGGAAAAATTAGTCTATCAGCCCTAATTGACAAGTATATAAACTACATTTCCCCTCTCAAAAAGGGGGAGGACATATGTGAGCAAGGCGCGAAAGCGATATTCAAACATTCAAGCATTCAAGCATTCCTTCAAGCAATTGAGCATTTTAAGTCTCCATTCAAGGCTAGGTGTTGCATTCAAGACAAGGATTCAACCATTGAAGAGGAGATCACTTACACAACACATTACATACAACATACATTACACCTTCGCATGTAAGAATACAAACATTCTTACAACAAGGTATCAGTACTTGTTTACATTACAAACATTTACATTTACAGCATTCTCATTTCTTGGTTAATTCCAAAACCGGGGTTTGACCTAAAGGCAAACCCCTCATCCCTAACCCCCCAATCATCCTCTCTTTTCTGTGTGTAGGTTGCAGGTACGTGGCTGTAATTGAAGATCTAGAATCCTTGTGCAGAGACGAACAGATCCACCTTCGTTTCGCGGATTTTTCGGAGGACCGTGTGCACGCCGGGCGCCATCGTCCCGTCAACTTTCGCTCAAATTTGCAGAACAACACCGTCTTGACATTTTACTGCTAATTCTAGGTCCGCAGCTTCATCCCATATCCTTAGCTCTGTTTACAAGCGAATCTTTCTTGCTTCTACATGCATTCCTAGTTCAATCATTCTATCTACATTCTTTACAAAAGAGGGTATCCTTGATGTCTTAACCCTTGAAACTCATTTAGAATCCAATCCTGCATTGTGTGGGATTGGATCTTGTGGGTTTCAACCCCTCTTTTGAATGTAAAGTCTCTCCTAAGTGAAAACCATCAACCCTAGTGACTCTCCCTTCTCTCTCCTTAGAGTTGGGGAGGGGAGAACAACTAGGGTTCGATTTTTCCGCTTTACAGAAAGGCATCAGAAGTGGGTGAATAAGCTATAGGCTTACACCTTCGATATTTAGTATGTCAAAGGGAAGAATAACATTGTGGTTGATGCCTTATCCAGAAGGCCCCATTTGAGCTCACTGTGCGAGCTTACTGCTGATTGGAGGGAGTTGTTGTTTGTTGATTATGCCAAAATCCAGTTTGCAACCAGCATTATAGAGGGTACTTTTTATGATGAAAAGTACAAATTAGTTGAGGGGTTGATTCTATACAAAGAAAGGGTCTTCATTGTGGCTAAGTCTAAGCTGAAGGAGTAGATTTTGAAGACTTTCCATGACATTCCCCTTGCAGGTCACCAAGGTTACTTCAAAACATATATGCAGATTTGAGAGAGGTTCTCTTGGAAGGGACTTAAAAATGATGTCTTGAGGTACATCAAGGAGTGTCATGCATGCTAGAGAAACAAAGATGTGCACACTCTGCCAGCTGGTTTGTTACAACCCTTGCCCATTCCCGGTAAAAAATGGGAAAGTATATCCATGGAATTCATCACTAGGTGGCCACTGGCTCAAGGGAAGGATAGTATTTATGTGGTGGTGCATAGAATAACTAATTTTTTTCACTTTTTCGCCATCACCAACTCTTTTACAGCAGCTTAGGTTGCTGAAGTGTTCTTTTGGGAGGTGTTTAGGTTACATGCATTACCGAAGAACATTGTGAGTGATAGGGACAATAAGTTCCTAAGTTCTTTTTGGCAGGAGATTTTTAGATTATGTGGCACTGTGCTCACTCCAAGAACAAGTTATCACCCACAAACTGATGGGAAGACCCAGATAGTGAATAAGTGGTTGGAAGGATATCTTAGAAACTATGTCTCGGAGCAGCAAAATACATGGGTGAGTATTGCTGCAACTCCTCCTATCACATGTCCATCCAGATGTCACCATTTATGGCACTCTATGGTTATGAAAATCCTAGCTTCACTGACTTGGTATTTGGTGATAGCAGAACCCCTCAGGCGAAGGATATGATGCAATAGAGTCAAGATATTTTGAGGATTCTTAGGGACAATCTCCAACATGCACAGAATTGATAGAAGTTGTATGCTGATAAGCAGTGAAGTGAGTGCACCTTTTAGGTGGGCGACGTGGTTTATTTGAGGCTCCAACCCTACAGGTAGTTGACTCTCAAGAAGAGTGGAGTTGAGAAATTGAAGCCACGATTCTATGAGACTTTTAGAGTCAACAGGAGAATTGGAGAAGTGGCGTATAAGTTGAAATTACTGACAAGCAGCAGGATTCATAATGTATTTCATGTGTCTCACCTTAAGAAGGCTCTGGGACATAATATTGTTGCTTCAACTGAGTTACATTTTCTTTATGAGGAGGGAGAGCTATTTTTGGTTCATGAAGCTATCCTTGATTTCAGGGAATGTTCTTTGAGGAGAAGGGTGATCAAAGAATACTTGTTCAAGTGGAAAAATTTGCCAGCAAAGGATGCTACATGGGAAAATGAGGAGATTTTATTGCATCCAGCCTTACAATTGCTTGAGGACAAGCAATTTTGGGGAGGGCGAATTGTAATGTCCCCTTCTCGATGATGTGCTTTCAGTGGTCCATTGGCCTATTCCCAAGACTCGTAGGCTATGTGGAATGAAGAATTAGAGTTTTAAACATTGGTGAAGCGAGAACTTACTATTTTTAGTAAGTTAGGGGTTGGCTATTTGGATGATGTTGTCTTACTGAGATTTCCATGCTTTGTTAGTGGGTGCAAAGATCATGCTTTTCGAAGTAGTAATTCATGACTTACTATTTTTAGTAAGTAGCAGTATGGAGCATTTTTATTTTTGGTAGTGGACAGGGTCCTGATCTTGAAACAGTTTTATGGTCTTCTTTACTCCGCTTCATCCTGGTTTTTGTTAATGATCAGTATGGGAGTCATAAGTAATTTAATTAAATATTATTTCCTTGTCAAAAGTTGAATATTTAAATATTTGTAATCATTGATTAAATATATTGAGGATGACTTAGGGAAAAATAATTAATTGATATCCATGTGTAATTTTTCCTAAGTCAAAAGGTGTATTTGTTGGTGGTAATTTGGGGGGATTAAACATCTCTTGTTTAATGTTTTTTATATTGCAAAAAAATGCCACCATAAGGCAAAAGTTCGAACTTACCTAGGAAGAGGGAAGTGGGCGCCATGTTGGAGGACTTGAATATAAATGAAAGGGAAATTGAGTTGAATTTGGGTGCCATTTTGCATTTGAATTTGGGGGAGCTTGGAGTCATAAATATGAGCTTTGGGCTCTCATTTTGCTCATCTTGAAAAAATGCATCGTTATGTTGCCGGATTGGCGTATGAAATTTGAAGCTTTGGAGTGCGGCTCCCTAGTGTTTCCAGTTTCATACTTGAGATATAGTACGTAGCTGTGTGTTGTATTCTATGACATTTTCAGTGCATATTTTAGTGTTTTTGGAATTTGGAGTGATTTCTGGAGTTGTTGGTTTCCCTGTGGCTGAAGCAAGTTTTTTTATCATACCTCTCTGCCTGAGTAACCAATCATTCTGGGTATTGGCTTAATCTTCCTTCTTGTTGTTGGCAATACATCTTGTAAGTTTGTAGCACCTTTCTCTAAGTTTTGAATTTAATAGTGCAAATCGAAATATCCTAGCTAGGCGTGGGTTTTGTAGAGTGCATTGGGATGCATACAGGGTAGTTTGAAGTGTTGTTGTAGCTCCCTTTTGGATTGTCTTAGTTGTTGGTTGTCTAGTATTGGTTTGGGAGTGATTTGGAGTGAATTAAGATAGATTTGAGTGAGATATGAGTAATTTAGTGAGTTTATGGATTGCTGGTTATGCATTTCCAGCCTGCTATTTTTGGTGTTGAATTAGTTTGATTATCATTATCTCTTATGTTCAGCAATATAATTCTACTCTCACTTTCCTCTTTATTGTAAGGTTAAGTAGTAGTACTACTAACCTATTTTGGATTGTAATATTCATATCCCGCTGAAAAGTGGAAGAGGCTGACTTGCTGCCTATATCTGATAATTTGTAATTCAGTCCTCCCGCTGCATAAGTGGTTGAGATGAGTAATTTGTAATTCAATCCTCCCGCTAAAATATTGCAGTAGAGTGATTTGTGTCTGCAGTATCGTTCTCTTGGCTGGTTCACCGCCAAGTTCCTTGCTTTCCCGCTAGATAAGCGGAAGGGGCTGGCTTGCTGCCCATTATTGTACTTGCTTTATAATTTCCAATAGATTTGTGAGCTAATGAACACCTTATCACCGTATGCTCTCACCTTCCCACATTGGGCACTCAGTGATAAAAAAGTGGAAGGGTTGCAATTTCAGCAAGCATTGAGATTATATTTTGTAACCTTAATGGGTTATGTGTTTGTTTGTAATTCTTATTGCACTTAAAAACCAATTTTTTTTATCTGGGATATTACATGCTACTTCCTTCTTCTCATTGAGTTTTAAAATTTTTAATTCAGAGAGCAATTTGTAGAGCTAATCCAAAGTATATTTAGTCATATTATGACTTTCTTCAAAGGCATACTTCTTAGGCTTATAACATTTAGGCAGAGTTCTCATCAATTGTCACAATTTCACTTTCCTCCATTATTGCACCAATACCTTTGATTGCATTGACTATCTCATTCACTCGTTGCAGGTAACTCTCAATGTTCTCATCTTTAGACATCCTTATTGTCTCAAATTTTTACTTTTTGACTTGCTTGGTCTTCACATCTCCTTCATAAATGCTACTTGATTTTTCCCAAATTTTCTTTGTACTTGTGCATCCATTTATCTTCATAAACTTTGTGTCACTCAAACTACTAACAAGTGCATTGCTTGCCTTGGGATTATTTTCATGATTCTTGATCTGATGTGGAGTAGTAGGACCACCATTAGGAGTAGTATAGCCGATTTTGACAATCCCATATTTCAAGTGATAGAGAATTAAAATGTTATCCCATCTACAAATTTCAAGCAAAGTAATTTGTGTCATCAAACCTTGGTGCCTTGAAAAAGATGTCTAGTTCCATCCCAAACCTTCCTCAAGTGATTAAGCTTATCTCAGACAAGCCTCCCTTTGATACCAATTGTTGAGCACACCATATGATTGGTAGGGGGGTGAGTCAGTCCAAACCTTAAAATAACTTATTATTAATCTTTCAAACCTCAAATCTTAATTAACTAAGCAATTATGAAATATGAAACCACAAAGCACAACACACACAAGAACACCAGATTTACATGGAAAGCCCAAGAAGGGAAAAACCATGGTGAGAATCACATTAACAATATGAATAACTGATTACAGAGTTTTCATGTCAAGACCAAAGAGCTCATTGTACTTGATTTGACTTGAAAACCTAAGGTGCACAACCTTAGGGCAAGATGTAATGGACTTTCATTATTGAGACACTCAATCTTAGGGTATGATACAAAAAACTACACACACTGACAAAGGACTCACTGTCTTCTAGTGGGTATAAGGAAATAATGAATTGAAACAAATAAGAACTCCTGGTCATGAAATTATCCTTGAAGCACTGTGTCAAGTGAACACTATCATGGTAAACATATTTGTAGCATCCTAAAATTGCACCCTCTGCAATTTTGACTGCATTTGGGGCCCTTGCCTTAGTGGTTTCATCCCCATGCTTGATCGGGACCTATTTATGCCTCTCCCATGCAACTAAGCCTCATCTTTCCTTCTTACACCTAGCATAGTCTGTTGTTCATGTCCTAAATTGGGATAGCGCCCTGGTCCTTCCTAATTAAGACCTATTTTGGCCCCTAGGCCCTATCCCAAATTTGAGCAGGAAACATTCTTCATGTCGGTCTATGTCAAAAAATTAATAAGTTTGACAGTAGGCAAGTATATAAAAAGGTCTTCCCCTCTCATTTGGCATAACATAAGAAGATGATAAGGGAATGCAAGCGCACGATAGAGAATCATAAGGGGAAGGCAACATCAAGCATTCAAGCATTCTTCAAGGATACATATTCCTCATTCATCAATTGTGGAGCATTATTACATCACATTTGTAAGCATGCGTGTGTGTTAGGTTTTGTCATGTTCATGCCATTTCATACAACATATGTGATTACATCCAAAAAGCAAAGAATCATCATCATCTATTGTAGATCTGAAGGTATACCTTTCCATCATTTATTTCAAGCATTTGTAGTATTTCATTCAAGGTTGATTCCAAAACAGGCTTTGACTTAGGCAAACCCCTATTCCCAACACATTTCCCTCTCTTTCTGTGTGCAGGAAATAAGTGGGTAGCTATTCTTTTGGAATTGATCTTTATTTGCAGAGACATAAAAACCCTTTTCGACGTGCGGAAAGTTTGAAGGACCAGAAGGGTGGGCATCCTGGTCCAGACACACGATCCCTGCTACTTTTGGCAAATTTCACAGAGCAACTCTGAATCATCTCATACTTCTCATATCTAGGTGCATGATTGAATCTCGAATCTATAGCTCATTATTTCCACCTATTTTGTCTTCAAATTCAACACTTTACTTATTCAACTTACAAAAGAGGGTCAAACACATTCCAAACACAATCAATCTACTTAGTATTCAATCCTTATATCATTTAGGATTGGATCTAGTAGATTCAACCCCTCTTTTGAATGTAAAGTCGTCCAAGTGAAAATTGACTTTGTGACTTCCCCCTTTCAAGTGGCGAATTTGCTAAGCCTCCAATTTTCGAATTTACATTTTGGTGGAACCGACTCCTTACACTCTTAATTCTGATTTTTGTTTTTAGATATGAGTTTTTGCAATTTAAAATTCAAATTTTCATTTACAAGTTTGATTTCCTTGCAAATTTTAAAAATTTAGAGGTTAATTTCATTAAAACCCTAATTTTTAATTTCAAAATTGAGCTTGTGAATTGTATAATTTGGGTTAATTATTTTAGATATGAGCATTCACTCAATCTACAAATTCAAATTTTCATCTACAAGTCAAATTTCACAATTAAATTTTCCAATTAAAGGGTTAATTTCAAAAACCCTAATTTGATTTTTTTTTTAAAAAAAAAATTGAGCTTGTTGGTTGTTTAAATTTTGAATTTCCATCTTCAAATTTGATTGCTAATTTCAATTCAAAATTCAAAATCACAATCTTGGATGAAATTCAAATTTCAAATTTAAATTTTAAAATTAAGTGGTTAATTGCAAAGATCCTAATTTCTAAATTTAAATTAATCTTGTGCATTTTTCAATTTTTGAATTTCCAAATTCCAATTTTAGATCTATTTTCAAATTTAAATTTGAAAATTAAGTGGTCCTTTGACCCTAATTAAAAGAACCCTAATTTTTAAATTTAAATTAATTCTTTCAACATTTTAAATTTAAATTTTAAAATTAAGAGGTTATCTTTACAAGGCCCTAATTTAAAAACTCTTTTGGATAATTTTAATTTTCAATTAAGAGATTATTTTTACACAATTCTAATTTTAAATTTCAATTGGACAATCATTTTCTAAAATCATTTTGCAAATTCCAATTTCCAAAATCTCATTTAATCAATAAAATTGTGAATCTAATTAATTTAGATAAATTAAGAGGTTTTATTTATAAAATCCTAATTTATTTTTGTCATGACAATCAATGAATTTGATCTATTTTCTATTTCACATATGATTACATTGCTTTTTACGTACATTTATTATAATAATGTGTTAGATAATGGTTTCTTTCATTTCTTGTTACTTCTTTTCATTCATAGCATTTAGACATATTGCATTTTTAGAATTTCTAAGTTCCTTTCTTTTCATCAACTAGATCTCAAAGCGTGCATTGATCATTGACATTGCGTTTTGGTGATGTTTTTAGGAAAATCTATTGCTTTTTTAGATCCTCATCCTAGAAATGTTAATAAAACACTTAATACTTGTACCTCTCCTAGGGTATCTAATGAGAATGAAGAACAAGCTAATTCTCCTATCAATGATCTCTCTAATGGAGAGAAAGCATTGAAGAGAAACATGGCTCCATCTTCTTCTCACACACATATCCTTGCGCAAGGAGGGCAAAATATTGGTGTTTCCATCTCTATAGATCCTCCTTATTCTCCAAGAGCTTATCTTAAACATCAAAGCATTTGTAGAGAAGATGATGTCATGCATTTCATTCATGATCTCTCTCCTCATATAAAATTAACTAAAGATGAGGTCTTAGATGATAAGGATCTCCCTTCCCAATCTACCAAAAAAGATATGCACGATGAAAGAAAGGAAAATCGTTCTCCTCCACAATGTAAGGAAACTCAGGTGCGGAAACAACTTCCTACACTAATCTCTAGAGGAAAGTATTGTGCAAATTCTTTTAAATCCTTACAATTTCAGATTTGTTAACTACTTTAACAAAGATATTGCAGCCATATACCATGCATACAGAAAATAGAGAATGACACAATGATTTACCCTGGGGAAAACCTTTCGGTAAAAAACCCCAGCACTCCAAAACTTGCACAATGTATTATCTTCAACACAACGGTTACAACACACTTGCAATGCAAGTTCTTTCAGGAGACAATCGACACTTAAAGACAAAATCCAGTAGCACGATATCATACCAACAATACACTCTTTTCGTATCACAGTCTGTAACCCTAAAAAATGCTTATGCACTTTCCTTTTTAGGGCAACTTCCAAAGATAGCCGTATTAGGGTTTTACCATTCTCCGAGAAAATAGGAACCCTAAAATTTTTTTCGGGGCGATGCCCGGAACCCCACGATTGAGGAAGAGTGTACAGTACTCAACTTTATCAGTTGCCACATGTCTTGCATGTCTTCACCCGTCATTGAAATCTCCTAGAAGTAGCTCTTACGTGTCATAGGAATCCGTCATAACTGTTTCAGCCATGATCTCCTTACACACAATTCAAGATGCCGACACATCAAGTGGAGTGACACATCAACATGCCAACTAGACATGTACACTCACACTTAATTACATTATTTGCAAGAAATACATTTTACAAAACAAATAATAAGAATAGGAATTATCCAAGGTTGAGACACCTTATTCCTAACACACAAGACATTCCTTCTTCATCTACTAATCCTTACATTCCATCTAAACATCCTTACATTATTAAAACTAATGTCCCCATGCCTTATCAATCAAAAGACTCTTATAGGAGTGGCTTTAACACAATATTAAAACAAGGTTTTAGAGGACAAGAACTTGGGAAATTTGATCAAGGCATTCAAGTCCCTATAAACCCTCATACACAAATTACCATAGAATGCCTCGAAAATAATAATAAATCTCCTATGAATGATCCACTTAGGATTCAAGACTTCAAAGATCATCTTGCAAGACAAAGGATGAGTCAAGAAGCTAAAAGGCTTCTTCTTGAAACACTCTTTTTTGTTCATTTCATCAAACTCATGATCATGATGCTAGTGATTTCCTAGATTTTGAACAAGGCATACAAAAGTTAGTCAATAATGAAACTATTAGACTCATTGAATACACTCCTTATCCTTCTAATAACAAATCTTGTCCTCAATCTCAAAAGAATAAGCCTATACTCATTAATGATCAAGAAAGATTAACAACTAGAATCTTTTGGAAATTCAAGTATGATAAGGATGCTGTCTTTCCTTTTGTGAGATTTAGGAATAAACATAAAAAAGGAAATGGATATTTTATTTTTCATCATGGTGGTTCTCATTCTCTTGGAAATTGTAAAGCATTTAAGGATTTTGTTCAAGAACAATACGATCATGCTCGTATATGTCTTTCAACAGATCTTGCTCTCTTTCTAGGTGAAAAAGTAGTACCTTAGCACTCCTCTCACCTCATGTTTCTCCTCACCCTATGACACAAGTAGTTAACTTAATTGGGGACTCTTTGTCATTAGAGGTGGTGTTGTTTCAACTTCAAACATATTAGGGTAGAAACATGCTTCTCGCCAATCTCTTATCTTTTCACAATTTCCTTTTATGGATTGCATTATTCATAAATTGATGTTCTTTCTTGAATGGAATTATATTTCATGCGAGCATATATTCCTTTCTTGAAAGGGTACCTATTTTATGAATGATCTCTCCTTAGAGAGGATTTTTGATCCCTCTTGTATCTCACTCTTTCTCTTTGAAGATATTACCTCTTCTTTTGTGTTGCATTATTCATAACTCGATGTCCTTTCTTGCATAGAATCATCCTTCATGCAAGCACATGTTTGTTTCATGGTTAGGATCTATTCCTTGTTTGAAGTTGCATGTCTCTTATTAATAAACTCTCTTTAGAATATGTTTAGTTCTTCTCCTTGTCCTCTTGCTTGGGGGGAAAGGGTAGCTCATTTTCCTCTATCACTAATCTATCATTATTCCCTTTGGGGTTACATTTTCATGTGTTGATATTCTTTTTTTCAATTGTATGTCTCTTATGATTAATCCCTCCTTAGAGGAATATGTGATCTCTCTCTCTCTCTCTCTCTCTCTCTCTCTCTCTCTCTCTCTCTCTCTCTCTCTCTCTCTCTCTCTCTCTCTCTCTCTCTCTCTCTCTCTCTTTTGAATATTACGACATCTTTTGAGATGCATTTTATATATAGTAATGTCTTTTCTTGCATTGAATATTCATTCATGTGAGTTTATTGTGCATTTACTTATGCCTAGTCATGCCTAGTCTCTCCTTAGAAGATTTTGTAATTATTCTCATTATCCTTACACTTGGGGGGAAATTATTTCTCCTCCTCTCTTCTCTCTAAGGATCTATTTTACCTTTTTTGAGTGGTGTTTGATCAATGTTTTGATATTATTCCTTATGTGAAGCTATTGTTTTCTCAAGGAAAATCTCTCTTATACAAGAGGTTTAAGTCCTTGGCTACAACCTCTTCTTCCTTCGACAATGTGCATTTATCATAAACTTATCCCTCACATTGGGTCAAAAGTGTGTCATCCTTTATCAAGAAGCTCTTTTCACCTAGCAATAGGAGGAAGGTATGAATTCTTGTTCTCCTTCCCTTCTTTTGGTAGAAGATGTTATGCTTGTTCAAGATATCTCCTCTTGGAGGTAGATGTCCTTTGAGCAAAGATATCTTCTCCTCCAAGGATCCCCCTTACACTTGTTGCAAGATATCTCTTTTTCAACTATCTTATCCTTTCCTAAAGAGTATTCCCTCTCTAGCTTGGATTTATGACATTGTTGCCTACAGGCTATCTCCTTGGAGTTTAAGGTTAGGTATCCTTGTTTCTTAAGACATCAACATAAAACTATATTGACATCTTAAGGGGGGGGCACCCATATCGCTCCCTTTGTACCATATTGTACTATACCTCTTGCATGTCTTAAATGGGGTGTTCATTCTCGAAACCATAGTAAAAACTATTAGAGCAATATGCTTCACACTCGAAACAAGATGCAATATTTGATATATGTCTTAGATAGGGTTTCATATCACCGAATCCAGAGCAAAGACTCTTAAATGGGATGGCCTCGAAACTAGACATATATTTGTCATTCGCCACTTGGAATTTTCATTTACATTACATGTCTTAAACAAGTTGAAGCACATAAAAAAATAGAGGAAATACTCTTACACGGGGTGTTATACACTTGAAACTAGACATTACTTATACACACACACAAGGATGGGTGGAACTAGCTAAAAACAACTAGAGTATTCTTACTCTCCTCCCCACATGGATCACCTAGATAAAAACATCTAGGGGTGAGTAGTCCATGCCCTCTCTCATCATTATTCTCATGGATCACCTAGATAAGTTCACATATAGTGTGTATTCAAGTTCTCTCTTCTTCTTCTCGTGAACTCATAGCTTTTCTATTGATAGTTCATGGATGATGCTTTCTTTGCTCTTTTATGTGATAACTTGTGTTCATGAGATGACATTTGTCAAGAATGATATTAGTTGTTAAGACATTTTGATATAGAGGTCTCTTCGGCTAGTTGACTTGAGGTCTTGTTTTATGTTCTTAACCTTTGTTGTGTGTCTTTTGTCTTTGTTTGTCTTTTTGTCTTGTTTTGTGTGCCCTTGCATATGTTTGAGGTGAGTTAAGATCCTAACATTGGAGGCTTTGTTCCTTAGAATTAGTGATATCTTATACTTGTGATCTTGCTCCACATTCCTTATCTTCATCTCTCTTTCTTCTACTTTACAGTGAATATTTGCATAAGGTCATACTCCTGCTAAAGTGTGTGCTAAATGTAGCATCCTAAAATTGCACCCTCTACAATTTTGAATGCATTTGGGGTCCTTGCCTCAGCGGTTTCATCCTCATGCTTGATCAGGACCTGTTTATGCCTCCCCCACACAACCAAGCCTCACCTTTCCCTCTTACACCTTGCATAACTCCTTGTTCATGTTCCAAATTGGGGTAGGACTAGGGTGCCACACCTTTGTCCTCCCTAATTAGGACCTATTTTGGCCCCTAGTTTCTATCCCAAATTTGAGCGGGAAACATTCTTCATGTCGGCCTATGTCGGAAAATCAATAAGTTTGACAATAGGCAAGTATATAAAGAGGTCTTCCCCTCTCATTTGGCATAACATAAAAAGATGATAAGTGAATACAAGCGCAAGATAGAGAAAAGGGGAAGGAAACATCAAGGATTCAAGCATTCTTCAAGGCTGCATATTCCTCATTCATCAATTGTGGAGCATTATTACATCATTCATTTGGAAGCATGTGCGTGTGTTAGGGTTTTGTCATGTTCATGCCATTTCATACATATGTGATTACATCCAAGAAGCAAAGCAACATCATCATCTATTGCAGATTTGAAGGTATACCTTCCATCATTTATTTCTTGCATTTGCAGTATTTCATTCAAGGTTGATTCCAAACTGGTGTTTGACTTAGGAAAACCCATATTCCCAATGCATTTCCCTCTCTTTCTATGTGCAATAAACATGTGCACAACTATTCTTCTGGAATTAAGATTTATTTGTATAGACAAAAAAACCCTTTTTGATGCGTAGAAAGTTCAGATGACCAAGAGGGTGGGCATCCTGGTTTGGACACACAGTCCCTGCTACTTTTAGCAAATTTCACAGCGCAGCTCCGAATCATCTCATACTTCTTAGATCCAGGTGCACGATTGAATCCCAAATTTGTAGCTCACTATTTCCACCTATTTTGTCTTCAATTCTAGCACTTTACTTATTCAACTTAAAAAAGAGGGGCAACCACATTCCAAACACAATCAATCTACTTAGTATTAAGTCCTTATATCATTTAGGATTGGATCTAGTAGATTCAACCCCTCTTTTGAATGTAAAGTCCTCCAAGTGAAAATTGACTTTACAATGAATATATTTTTTACTCTCCCATAATTGAAACCTAATTATACCTTTCCCATACCAATAAACCAATGTAAATTATTATCCCCAAGGAAAACCTCTCCTCCAATAATAACATCAATAATACAAGAACCACTCCTTGTGGGGAGTCATATGGTATGAGCAACTTGAATCAATGATTCAATAGTCATCACTAACAATACTAGCATAATGAATAACACCTCTTATCATCATTAGAAGATTTCTTAGTGGAGAAATTATCATAGATTTTCTTCATGTTTCTCTTTAGATATTCTCACTTCTCATACTTTCAACACTTCACTTCTAATTTTTCCAGGAGCCATGGTTTCTAGTTTCTATTTCAACCCACCTTTGTCTTTGAGTCTTCCCTAAACATGAATGCATCCTTTGAGCCCATGTCCATGGATTTCCTCCTCATCTCTTCACTTGGAAAAGTAGTAATAAGGTCATCCAAATTTGGATTTTTCATAGAACCAATCAAAGTAGAGATCAGGTTTCCCAAAATTGGTCAAAAAATTAAAGCAACAAAATACATTTACTCTTCTCATAGATAGATTAAAGTTAATAGAAACTAGCTAATTGACAATGAAATTATAAAAAACCAAATGCTCAACAACACAATTTTCCTCTTTCATTTTAACGAAAAGATTTCTTTTTAAATATAGTTTTTTTTTTATCAGTAAGGGGCTATAATTGGGAGTATTAATATTAATATAAACAAAAAATACATACTGAGTTTAATAGTTTGAATATCCAACCCAAGAAAAAAAAATATTACAAAATTGCCCTGAAATTTTGATAAGCAAACCAATATTTCAAAAGTCCAGAAACCGAAATTGGAGAAGGCTTGAAAGAAAATATTTGACTACTAACATAAACAAGATCAAGCCTCCTAACCTGATAAAAAATAAATGTTTGACAAAGGAAGTGGTCATCCAACAGTGGAAGGAGATCCTAGAAGGAGGGAAGGATCAATTCCTTTGATAATGATAGGAACCCATTTTCCCCATTCACTTTGCTTTGGTTTGGGGAAGCATTCAATCACTTCCTTAGGTTCGACACCTCCATGAGCCCAAACATCTTTTAACTCTCCCTCCCAATCCATCAAACGACCTTCTAAAGCAAATTATGAGAAGCTATTGAAGTCAAGAAATATTTTCATCCAATCTTCACTCTTTATCTTCGTCTGCCAGAAAATTGCCCATAGAAAGTTGGCATACCTTTCAACTGTAAATCTTCTATATTTGAAACTTCAATCATCCTCAAAATATAAAATAGGGAATCTTGGTGGTTTTTTGGCAATCCTAATGGTCACACCGAAATCTATCGGTAAAGGAATGGTCAATTTGTCATCTATGTTCTTGAGAACTTGATAGAGCCCCCCCAACAAGTCAGCCATAAGCACTATCCTGCATAAAATCTCAGTTTTTTTCTTCGCTAACCCAAAATGGAGAAGGGTGGCAAGAAAAAATGCAGGAATTTTAGTGTTAACCCTGTATTTATAGTCTATTCTTAGAAAAAGGTCCCCTAGAATCTTCTTAACAACCCTGGAAATAACAAAGTGATGCTCTGTCAAAACCTCTTGCGTCCTCTTTTCTTTAATCTCTCCAAGAAAATCCATTTGCCTTTTTGAAGATAGAAGGCGAATTGGAGTATCCATTGGTTCAGTTCTTACACAATACCTACAACCACCAAGAAACTGGCTGGAGAAAACAACCAAACCCTAGGGAGAAACAATTGACAAGATGGAATTTAAGGACAATTCTAAGGGAAAAATGATATTGCCTGAAGATTGGGGAAGAAGAAAAACATGCTTAACAAAACAAACGACAATAATAGTGTTTCCCATCTTGTCCATTAAATATATCTTATTCACTAGACTCTTTGTTTGATAAATATCATCATCCTCTCCCATAGATTATATGAGGTATCAAGGCATTCAAGAGGACATGATCAACAAGACACGACCAAATAGTTCCGTATGCCTTCTTGTCCATTTTTTTCAATATTCATTTAACATATTAATATAATTTACCTCATTTGCAATAGTTCTCTATTGATCTCCCGCTTTCAATAGATTCTCCATTCTCAATTTCCAAATCTCATACCTAGAATAATCGAGCTTCTTAATTTTTGATTGAGATGCATTAGTCTTAGCTTCCACCATAATAATTGTAAAATTGATTAAAACAAATATTTCCACTAAAAAGACCCATTAGTTTTATATTAATTTGGTTGCCTATTTTGGCACCAAGATCAACTCACTTTATTTGGTGCATTTTATAACAAGGCCTCCCTTTGGGTAACATATTAACTTATATGGGTGTTCCCAATCCCTGTTATTTGATATGTGGCGATTTGGAGCCCTTCAAGTATTTCTTCTAGCATTATTAAGAGCTTAAGAGGCTTGGACTTGGATCCATATTTTTTTTCAAGTTTTTAAGCACTGCTCCTTTCTCATGGCATATGGCTTTTCTTGGAGATTGGCTTTATTTCCCACACAAATTTTTATTTAGATTTGACATACTTTTGGAGTGAAAATTCTCTTATGTTTTTGGAAAGATAAAAATGGTGTTTTTATTTTTCTTTTGGTTGTTTTGCTAATGCTCTTTACTCATTGTACACTAAACCTATGATTTGCTCTGATGTGCTAATGCAGATTTAGGTGCAAGCTCATATAGTTGAACTTAAAGTTGCTCATCTTTAGGAGCTATTTGATCTTTGTGGGAATGTCCACTGTACTATTGTAAGAGCCTCATTTGATCCCCTCTCTCCTTGGTAAGGTTGAAGGTTTGGGTACAACTGGCTTGTGAGGTGTGGGCATAGTTAACCTTACAATGGATCTCGTTCTCATGGTCATTGTGGCTCTCAAAGTTAAACTCCTAGAAATATTGCTTCTCATGGTGAGTGAGACTAGATGCCCTTTAACGCTTCTCGTGGACATGGGGGTGCTCTTGGTTAGTCAAACAAATTTCTTGCTTGGAGTTGGTCATCTCTCCACCTCACATTCAATAGTTTACAGATAATCCTCTTAAAGAAGAAAAATCTGCTCTCATTAGTTGGGAGTTAATTGATGATAATATCTTTGGAAATGTTTTGAGGCAATCTAGATGATAAAGTTCCTCCTCATGATTTTACATTAACAACTTAAACCTTTTTTGAGCTTTGCCTTTTTATTAATTCGTTGAGTGGACTTGATCTAATTAAACTTTGTGTATGAACCTCTCTACCACCCTCCTTTCTTTTTATGAATATTATTGTAAGAATTTGTTGAAAATAGCTAAGATCAAGAGCACATTGAATAACACAAAAGAGAGACAAATAGATTTGATAAGAATAAACTGTATTTTAATCAAGATGCAAATACTCTTAACTGGATCATTACATACAATGTAACATGAGCTTGTTTATAAAGTCAAGACCATATGGATATATGAGCACGGTGGATCACACAATCATAACATGTGACTCAATGAGAAATAATAAAATATTCCACAAGAGGTGGATCACACAATCA
Source organism: Cryptomeria japonica (assembly GCF_030272615.1). Lineage (NCBI taxonomy): Eukaryota > Viridiplantae > Streptophyta > Pinopsida > Cupressales > Cupressaceae > Cryptomeria > Cryptomeria japonica. The sequence goes on along the minus strand of NC_081407.1, from coordinate 63,955,506 downwards.
TAACATGTGACTCAATGAGAAATAATAAAATATTCCACAAGAGGTGGATCACCCACTAAAGGTGGAAGGTAACAACAAGATAAGACCACAAAATGTGTAATTTCTCTTACATGATCATCCCAATGTGCACACTTCCTTAAGTGTCTCATATCCAAACTACTATGAAATGCATTACCTTAATTCAACTTAAGGTAGGTGTAATCATGTCAAATAATTTACAGCAACAATTATACTATAATTTATTTATTAAAAATATTCATTTAAAAAACTTAAAAACTTATAATTTAAAAAAAAACTTATTCGTCTATATGGGTTGGCTTACAAAAATAAAAGCTGCATTAAAAAGAGAAAGTAAATGAGTGCTGATATTTGGTCATTCCAAATGAATTTACGAAGTACTAACAAGTAGAAGCAAATTTCAGAAATTTGAACCTATAGATAATCCTGTGGAATAACTGTCTTATAGACGATCCCGTGGAATAACTGTCTTCTTGAAATAGTGCGCTGGGAGTAGAGCATATCTAAGGCCCCGCAATGTGCTCGCTGAGGCCAAGTTTTTCCTGCCTTAGACACTGCACTGTTGCTGCTCAGTACCCTTCCTTCTCTACTCTCCATTCATTTAGACGGCCACTTTCAACTGACGAGAGATATCATCCTGGGTGGAAAACTGCTAGATTACCATCTGGAGCCTCCACACAGTTAAATAATTTTCAACGCGCAAAACTCATTTTTTTCAGTCCCACGTTTAACACAATGGATACCAGAAAAAATGATATGGACAATACTTGCAGTTCAATTTCAGTGTCACCCATCATAAGACATCCACGTGAAAGCCAACCGATATCTACAACAACCAAGGGCAAAGCCAAGGATTTGAGTTATGACGAAGAAGATGGAGATAAAGGTGGGTCTTCAGGCAGAAGAAAAGTGGGCAGGGGGAAATTTAAGGGTGATAAAATCAATTCTCTGGGAAGACTATTGTAAGTTTTTCTTTCATCGCTTCATTTTAGTCAAATATTTCATTGCTTTTCATGGTGTTGGTTTTAGAATGCATAAACAAATAAACACGTAAAGGATTACATATTCAACATAGAGAGTTCTTACAGCAGAATTTTTCGTAAAGTTGTATATGCGAAGGAATACATACACAAATTTAATTTTTAACATAGAAATTTTTCAGTTCAGTGGTAACAAGCTCAAATGGTAAAATATTGGGCCCTTCTAAAGATCAGCCCAAGGTTTAATTGCCTTTGGAGATATGCTAAAGGATGTGTTCAATTTCCCAAGAGATATTATACTGTGTCGGTTCAAATTTATTCAGAAATGTGATAAACTGTTGATTCAAATCCCCAGGAGATCGATAAAGTACTAAAATTAAATAAAATACCGCGTCGACTTGTTTGTGGCATACCAATGGAAGCTCTGATTATTCCTAAGAAAATTATTTTCAAACCTAATACAATAAGGCTCACTCACACTAGATGCTACACGAATGGTTTGGTTTTCACATTTATATTAATTATTAGCATAACAAGCTTACATTTTTGCGAGTTCTATCTGCAATTTTTACAATTTCATTTTTTTTCTGCCTCCAAATTCTTCCAATTTTGCACCAGTCGTTCATGTTTGTAAAGTTTCTGATGTTATTTTCATATTAATTACATTATTGCCTTGGCATGTCAATGACTTCGCACTAACTTTAGTGGTTCCTGTGCACATGCAAACAATTATCACCAAGAAGGGCAGGGACTAGCTGCATTGCAACACTTCAACTCACTAATCCAGCTCTAGGGAGCTCTTCTCGACTCTTTTAAATTGAAACTCAAGACTATAATCCCTAGCAGAGATTCTGATACCAATATATATTCTGCATAAGTAGAACAATCTTTAACCTGTATCCCTTTTGTTTTGACTATGTTGTATTTGATGCCAAATTAACATGGACAATTATTGTGCCTTCGCTATTAAATTATCTCGTGCAGATATTATCTGTACTCGTACTATATGAGTGTCATCAGCTACCTTGTACTTGATGATGATATAGATAAATTTTGAATCTGGATTCTGTCCCAAAAATATTTCTCATTATTGGAATGTCCTGGAAACTTTTTCTGCGATAGATGGAGACTACAGAAAGGTTTTTGGCTAGACTGGAAACTATTTAGGTTTAAAAGTATGAATAGTTTTACATTTTGACTCTTTTTCCTACTGAAGATACCGAATTGCAATGCTTTTTCCTGTTCACTTTCTTCTTTTCATGTTGTTTCCTTCAAAATTTGTAATGTCCCACCCTATTCTGGAACACTGAACAAACTGTAGAACTGAAAATAACCTGCTTGTTCCCTGTATTATTTTGTTTGGTTGATTTTATCTTTCAGAGTTAGACAGGAGTTGCAGAAGGGGTTTTGTGTTTTTTTTTTTGAAATGTTTTGAGTTGATAATAATGAACAACAATATTTTTTTGCAATAATTAACAGTTCTGAAATAACATCAAATATTATGCAACTTGAGAGTTTAAAATTCCAGATTTCACTATAGTCTCAAAATTAAAAAATTTGTCGATAAAGAGAACGACCTAGTTAAGAAATACGCCTTACAAGTCAGATCTAAGCATACCCAGAAAATGTCCCCTGAATCTTGGTAAAGAAAGGCTCCAAAACAGTAGTCTTAGTAGTCTTGTGGGTTTGAAACACCAAGCTAGCAGCCACATAAGACACTCCGAAAACTGTTTGCAATGCCTTCAAATCTGTCCTCTCCAACTCAAACACCTCTCAATAGGGAAGTCTGATTTGGCCGCTCAAGAAGTGCAAAAAGGGGCGACTAAAACCTGGGCGACTTGGCCTAGAATCACTTTGTTCTCTAGGGGGCTGTGCAGCCTGGTTTGAATCAGGTTTTTGCTGTTAATAATCTTTTAACCCCTGAAAATGTTGAAACCCTGCTCCAATATGCTGAGAATGAAGGAACTGGTATAGACCAACACTGAACTCTCCGAAATAACCAGCAAAATGCTCTCAAAACTGATTTCTTTGTTGCTCAAATGAAACCTTTGAAGTAGGATTTTCTCACATCCTGGGAGGGTCTTTCACTTCTGCAAGTGAATCTTTGTGAAGGATTTCGTCTTCACAAAGTTGCTCTAAACTCTCAAGTTCAGCTAGCTCCTTAGGAGGCAAGAGAAAAAAACATTTAACATTCATACATACCCTAAAATGACACTTCAAGTTGCCTTTTACGCCTCATTCAATTCCCCATGTCCTAGTTAGGGTTTCCCTTCCAAGTGCCCACTTTTTTATTATAACTTGAGTTTGTTTTAATTTTTAATCTCTCACTAATATTCCTCTTTCTCTCTCCTAAAGGGGCCACCCAACTCACTCTCTCTAGACTTGTATTATAAAGTGCTCTTTGGAGGAGTATTAAAATATTGATTTAACTTGGCAACTTTGAGATATTACAAATAATGACTGATACCTCCCAATCCACTCTAGCATGCTGTTTGAACCATGATAAAATCAACCCAATCATGGGTCCTCTATCCATCTTGTTAGTCTACAAGGACCTAATGATAGACTAACCCTAATTATCAAAGTTGGCTAAGCAGAGGGGAACATTACAAAATTACATCCTTTGTTTATTCTATCATGGCCTAGCCACTCCCGTTTCCAGTACCTCTATTTTTTGAGTTTTGTAACACTTGTGTATAAGTCATAGTACAACTCTTGTTAACAATATTGATATATGAGCCAAGATGCTCGCTACTAACTTCCCTAATTGAAGAACTCTTGGGTTTGTCAGTTAATATATGTTTACATTGGGTGACAGAGAATTGAAATCCAAGCATTTATCTGTAAACTAAGAAACATAAAGAATTTCAATTGTGTTGTGCTGAATCGATAAATCATTTAGGATTTCTAGACAAAATCCTAAATTCAAATCCTGGCAAGACATGTTGCAAGTACCACACCGGTCTCAATGATTGGTGAATTTTAAATCCAAGCATTTTTGTAAACTAAGAAATATAGAGAACAATCATTGGAGATTTCATGGCAAACACACATTCAACTGTTTGTAAAGATATGTCATGTAAATCAAATACCGCTCCCAATGACAGAACTTAAATCAAAAAAAAAATTTACAAACCAAGAAATATACAGAACATTGTCAAGTTGGCTGTGCTCGAGTGATAAATCATTGTCATGACCTAGCCACTCCCATTTCCATTGCCCTGTTTTTGGAGTTCCATAAGATCCGTGTACAAGTCTTAGTACAGTAACTGTTGTTAACAATGTCCCTGTATGACCCAAGATACTGGCTAGTAACTTCCCTAATTGGATGAACACATTTGCTGTACTTGTAGTTGTGAGCAGGTGCTGCAATATATGTTTATTTGAATTTCTAGGTCCTTGGACCTTTTAAAATGCTATAAAAACATACGGATATTTTGGACTTTTGGTTCATGAATTGATTTATGATAAGGCAGCAAAAAGTACATCCATAAGCTGTTAGCTCATACACAGGGTTTGTCAGTTAATATATGTTCACATTGGGTGATAGAAAAAGTTGAAATCCAAGAATTTATCTGCAAACTAAGGTACTGTAATGTCCCCTTCCAGCCAGTAATCATTCTTGGTGTTGAATAGCCTATTCAGGAGGCCCGTAGGCATTTTTTTGCAAAATTAGGGTTTCCATCTTCTAGGAGGATTTTGAGTGGGAAGCAGTTGGAGTTTGGCAGAATGAATCAAAGTTTCCTTTTGGGTTTTCTGTAAGCTCTGCAATGGTATGGCATGCAATCAGTTTAGGAGAGTTTGCAAAACTTAATATTTTTAGTAAGTTGTGGTCAGTCGTCATGATTGCTGGGTTTTTTTAGGTTTCTCGAGTTGAGCTACAGGGTTCGAAGAACAATCTTTTGGGAGTTGTTTTTAGGACTTACCACTGACCCAGCTCAGTTTGATGGTTTTCAACACTTCAATCCAATTGTTCAATTTGGCATAATCAACACTTGATTTTGAGTGATTTATTAAATATTATTGCTTTATATGCTAAAGTTAATATTTAATGTGTTTTGGATGACTTATGGAAAAAATACTTTGCACCTAAAAGATATTATATTTTCTTAAGTCAGTGGCGTGAGAAAAAGGAGGCATATTTCATGTGTTTATTATGTTTTAAGTTGCAAGTTATTCACCAAAGAAAAGTTCAAACTTTTTGCCTAGGAGGGGATGCCAAACACACGAGGGAGTGGGAAATGAAATGCAAATGAAAAAAATTATAATTTGGACGCCATTTGGAGGTGAATTTGGGGTCTCAGAATCTATAAATATGAGAGCTTGGTCTCTCATTTGGTATCTTGAACATTTTATAACGAAGTGCTGCCGAATTTGTGCTAGACTATTACTTCAAAGTTGAGTGTTTCCTAGCTTGTGCCAGTTTTGTGCTTGTGAGATAGTACCTAACTGTGGGAGAGCCTATTTCTCATCCTGAGGAATAGAATGAGCTTCATTGTGATGGATTTTCCTATGGTGTTTTTAGTTTTTTGAGTAAAGGTGTGTTTTGTGTGTTGCTGGTTGTGAAGTGGCTGAAGCAGTGTTTCGAATATACCTCCCTGCCTATTTATTATATCATTTTGGGTTTTGGCTTTGAAGTTTCCTACCACTAAGGCGATGAGGTCTACCAATTTACAGCTACAAGTTTGCTGATTTGGATGTATTGTTGCAAATCAAACCTTTTCAGCTGGGATGTTTTTTCATTGCTGCCTTGGGATGCGTGCTTCTGTTATTTGGGCTTGAAGTTTCAGGTTTGAGGCTCTAAAATATTCGCTTAAGTCATTCAGTTCATTTGCTTTTGATTTGGTGTGATTCCGAGTTGATTTGAATTAGTTATGAGCATTTTGGTGCTTCCGGTAGTGGCTGGTCTGCGTGTTATGCATTTCAGAATTAAGGACAGCAGTAGTTGTTTATGCTTGAGTTGGGTTCGATATTAGTTTTCAGTTGTGATCAACATTGTTCTTCTATTCTAATCTCTCCTCTCTATTTTGTAAGATTGTTTCAGTAGTACTGATCAATCATTCTTGTTGCTTCTTATTTGTAATTCCCACTGTGCAAGTGGAAGAGGATGGCTTAGCCGCCTTCTATGTTTGTAATTAGGAAATAATGTATGTCCTCCCGCTGAAATATTGCGGTTGAGTTGATTATGTTTCCGCTGAAATATTGCGGTTGATTTGATTTTGTTTGTAATAAGTCCCCCCGTTGAAATACTGCAGTCGAGTTGATTTGTTTTGTGTGTTAGTGTTTCTTCTTGGCTGGTTTACCGCCAAGTTTTCTGGTTATCTATCCCGCTGAAAAGTGGAAGGGGCTGTCTTGCCACCCATATTGTAATCAATTTTCAGTTTTCAAGCACCCAACGATCCCCTCAGCACTGTATGCTCTCACCCTCCCAGGTTGGGCTCTCGGTGATCAGAAAGTGGAGGGTTACTTTCAGCAGTTTTGTGATTATGTTTCCTAACCTTAACGGGTGCATTGTAGTGTTTGATGTGTTAAAAAAAATAAAAAAATAAAGGGGAATATTACAGGTACCGGTCCTGGTACTTGTTCGGGTTCCAGTTTGGGGGTTTGGTTCATTGGTTTGGTCAAAATTTTTGGGTTTGGGTTTGTTTTGAGTTCATCCATACAAACACATTTAAAAATCATAAATATATACACGTTTGGAGTAGTTGTTTGAAAAAAGTTTCTCTAGGATGTTGTCTTTTGCATTTATGATGGCTTTCATCTTCTTAACCATTGAGTCAATGCCATCATAAATCTTTTCCAAACAAGGCCTCTCCATGTTGGTAACTAATTTTACTCAACATGAGCTCAATGAAACTGAGTAGATATGTATCATATCCCAGCAATCAACTGCTTTAATATTTTGATTTTCTGCTCTTGAAGTGCTAGATTGCCTCCATATGGATCAATTTGGGTTGATGACCTTGTTAGAAAGTGCCACACAAACCTACACAAGTCATTTGAAGACAACTGTGTTGAAGGCAAAATGGGTCTCATCAATCTGCTTGAAATAAAAAATAAAAGATAAAAAATAAAAAATTTACAAAAATAAAAATAAAAATAAAAATAAAAAGTTTACTAAAGTGAAACAAATTCATTAAAATAAATCTTATTGCTTCACTTACCTTCAATAGCTCTTATTTTGAGAATGTTTTGAATATACCTTGTGACATATGGTGGTTGATGATAAACATTTGGATCTCTTCAACCTCAACATACACCTATTTAATCCAATCAATTTTGGTGCCAATTTTTTGTAGCATAAGATAGAGGGAGTGGATAGTACAAGGTGTCCAAAAAATGTGTGAATAATTCTCCTCAACCAATAACTTAGTCGCTCTAATTTTTTTGGCATGTTGTTTGTTATGACCTACACAACATTTTGAGTATCCACTTCCTTGATGGCTGTCACGAAAATGTTAGCGATAAATGCACCTTCCTTCATCTGCCCTTTACAATCTACTGCTCCAAAAACCATTGCCCCTATAGGGTACATTGCAATAACATTGATCAATGGTCGATTTTTTGCATCTTTCCGTCTATTGGAAACGATGGACACCCCTATTTTAGTCCACAAATCTCTTATGGACTTCAATGAATCTTCTACAAACTTCATTGCTTTTTCTAATAAGGTCCTATGCACCTTCTTAAAAATTGGTTATTTGTACCTTTCTATAGCCCCATTAATTGCTTTCACCATTTGTTGCCAATACATTGAGCAAACAACATTGAAAGCCAATCAATTTGCATAGATACATCTTGCTTTGTATCGATCAACAATCTCTCTAGACTCATTTTGAAATGCCATTTCCAACGGTCCCTTTGTTCTTCGGGTGTGGACAAAAATGGTTGGCTCTTTGTAAGTTGACGATTAGGTGTTGGAGAGGGCGTTTCATTGAGATCCTTTTTTTTACAATGAATAATTTGATTTGTATCCTGTTACTTGATCTGCTTTTACTTGTTCATTAATATAGGCCATGACTTGTGCTTCTGGAATGGGTACACCATTTTTGCTTGGGCAAGCTTTAATGCTTAGTCTAGGGACGTGGCACAAATGGTCTTTCACTTGACTAGATATGAGCTTGAATACCTCAAATCACACTCACTACAAATCCAAACATAACCTCCACTACTTGGAAGTTGCGGTACCGTATCAACATATTTCCAAAGAGGAGACTTTGGGTTTGTTTTGAATTGGGGTCAGTCCATGGAGCTAAAACCGGTTGCCATTGGTATACCTATGACAAGAAATTCAATAAACATATACACACACACACACACATCGGTATCGAAGCAAGGTTCCTTTGGAGTGCGTTTCGGGGACGGGGGTACTTGGAGCTTTAGTTTGGGAACACTAGGGGACGACAGCGGGGGGCCGACGAGGGAGTGGTGCTGACATAATACACATAGTACTTCAAAAATTATTTTAAAAAGATAAAGATGTTACATGTATCAGTATAACATAATAACTAGAGTCTAGTATTCAAATGACAAATGTCAAAATATCAAATATAGACATTGGAATGAGAATTTTCAAAAAATTTCATTTCATAATAATATTAATCACGATCCAATGTTCATCAAAATTACAATCAACTGATCAAGTTAACAATATTCAACAATGTTCAAACTTCAAACTTCAAACACAAATTTTTAAATAGTAAATACTAGAAGTTTAAAATCTAGAAGTAGAGTCTAATGACTCTAATCATCCCCAAGCTCCTCGCCTAACTCCTTAATATCCTCATCATTCGAACTGTTGGACCTCACATTCTCAAGCTCATCTATACTGATACCAACTAGCCCTATCTGTGCATCATCATCATCATCAATCTGTGCTGGCTCTTCTGGTTCTACATCCCATCTGGCTGCTATGTAGATGTGGTGCAGTCAATGAGACATAACGTACTATGTACTGCCACCAGCTTCTCTGCCCTCCTAGAAGTAAGCCCATTCGTATTAATGGAGTGGATGAAGTTGTAAGTAGACCAATTGCTCTCAGTAGCAGAAGAACTAGAAACTTGGGATAGCAAACAAATGGCCAGAGTAGTTGTCAAAGATTTAGGTCCATGCATAGTCCACCACAACTTGGTGTCCTCTTGTGACACAATCTCTAGATCTATCTTTGCTGCCTCTAAATATCCCCACAGAGTGGCAAATTTTGCCCACTCAATATGAATTTGGCTAGCCTCGTAGGAACATACATTTTGTCAATTGCACTAATGAATCCTTTTCACCTTAGGATCCTCTATAGGTGTAACTCTGCCTGGCCTTTGCGCTAACCACTTTGGGTTCAATGTATAGGCAGCCATGTGTAAGGGAGTGTTGAGTGTTTCCCATCTATGATGAATAATCAACTGAATATGCTTGGTGTAGAATTGAAATGTAGTGTCCTTCTCTCGCACAACAACCTTCATTTGACCAAGCATAAAATCAATGCACTCATACACCTCTCCAAGGGAAGGTGCTTTAGAATCTCCAAATCTAATAATTGTGAAGAGCAATGGTGGAGACAATATATTTGGTATCAACCCAAAGAGATCATTCTTCACCACCTCCTTCACCCTCAACTCCTGTTGTGTCTTTGACTGAGGCCACTTGTTCCATTCTGCTGTCATAACCATTAGTTGCAATGCCTCTTGCAACTCAAGCATCCTCTGCAAGAGAATAAAGTATGATACATACCGAGTCTCTATAGGTTTTAGGAATTCTTTCTTGGAGAAGGTCCTAAAGAGTGCATGTGAAGTGTGGTGGTTGCTGATAAACATCTGCACATCTCTAGCATCACTAACAATTGTTTTGATCCAACTGATTTTACCCATGTCCTTGAGTGCATTATTCATGGCATGAACAAAACAAGGAGTCCACCAAATATGTGTATAGGCTGCTTCAATCATCTTCCTTGCTGCTCTACAAACATGGGCCACATTTGTCACTACTTGCACCACAATTTGTGGCCCAACCTCCTCTATAGCATCCTTGAGGATCTGAAATTGATTTTTGAGCATGTAATGTCCTCTTCCTTGTGATGATGCATTTAGTGGTCCATTGGCCTATTCCGGAGACCTGTAGGCTATGTGGAAGGGAGAATTAAGGTTTCCATGTTCTTTGGAGTTCTGACCAAGCTTGTCAGGGGTGGAATGTGAACTTACTGTTTTTAGTAAGTTAGGGTTTGGCTGTCAGGATGGTGTAGTGTTACTAAGATCGCCAAGCTCTTTCTCTGGTTGCGAAGATCACGATTTTCGGAGCATTATTTCATGACTTACTATTTTTAGTAAGTCGTAGTTTGGGCATTCTATTTTTGGTAGTCCTGGATTTGGTCCTGATCCAGCACAGTTCAGTGATCCTCGTTGCTCAGCCTCATCCGGATTTTGTTGATAATCAGTAGTGGAGTTATAAGCAATTTAATAAAAATATTATTCCTTATCCTAAGGTTATTATTTATTTATTTTATTATTGATTGATGTTATGGGGAATTGTGCAAAATATGATATTTTCCTAAGTCATGCCTGGGCGAATTATTTAAAGATTGAAAGGAGACTTTATTGTTATACTTCAAAGTTATATTATGCCAAAATCGTTGTCCTCTCCTAGGTGCGATTTTTGACTTGGGAAGTGGGCGCCATACTTGGGTCCACCACATGAAATGAAATGTAGTTTGAAATAGGTAAATTTGGAGGCAATTTCATTTGATTTCCAAACTTGAAAAGCTATATATAGAGGTGTTTGGCTCCTCATTTGATTATCTAGAGAAAATATATCGTTATGTTGTCGAAATGACTCTAGACTTCTTCGAGGGTGAACACCTCCTAGATCTTTCTTTCCAGTTTCGAGTGCGAGACATCACTCCTAGTTGTGGTTCGAATTTGTGAACTATTTTGTGATATTTGGGTGTGTTTGTGAACAGTTGTGTGCTGCTGCGTTTTTTTTGGTGTTGCTGATGTGTGTTGGCTGGAAGTGTAATTTGTTCGTAGCTATTTGCGTGTTGGGTGCATCGTTTTGGGTGAAGGCTCATTGGAAGTGTATCAGAGAGACAATAGTTCTCCTACATTGGCGTGGCATTTGGGGAACTCTCCAATTTATAGTTGCAAATCGAAATATTCAGCCAAAACGCCATTTCCAGATTTGCATTGGGTTGCGTGCATCACTTTTTCTGCTTAGGGTGCTGTTTCAAGGTATTGAACTGATCGCATATGCTATACTATTCATTTGCATTTGGTTTGGCATGATTTCATTCAGTTTTGAGAAAGTTACGAGCATTTTAGTGGATTTGGGTGTGGCTGGTTCTACGTTTTATTATCTCTGATTTCAGAAGAGCAAGTAGTGATTTTGTTGTGAGAATTTGATATTGAATGTTTGAGATATGTACTTAACTCTATCTTCTTTCGCATCTCTATCTTTGTAAGATTGTTTCAGTAGTACTGATCAATCATTCTAGTTGCATTATATAATATTTCCCTCTAAACAAGTGGAAGAGGATGGCTTAGCCGCTTTCATGTTTTGTAATTGAGCTTTGTCGTCCCACTGAGTAAGTGGTTGAGTGATATTGTCCTCCCGCTGAAATATGCGGTTGAGTGATAGTTTTTTATGTAAAAGTCCTCCTGTTGCATAAGCGGTAGAGTGATTTGGTTCTGGTTATGCTCTTGTTACCTTGGCTAGTTTACCGCCATGTTCTTGGTCTTCATCCCGCTGAAAAGTGGAAGGGGCTGGTTTGCCGCCTAGTATTGTACTTGCATTGTAATTTCCAGCAGATCAGTGAGCTAACGAACCCCTTATCACCGTATGCTCTCACCTTACCACATTGGGCACTTGGTGATCAGAAAGTGGAAGGGTTGCAATTTCAGCAAGCATTGAGATTATATTTTCTAACCTTAACGGGTGCAATGTAGTATTTGTTGTGTTCAAAAACCGAAAAAATTAGTGGGAATATTACAGAGCATCCTTGATATGCCTAGAACAATCAATAGCTCTAAGGAAATAAGGGCTCGTTGTAGATGTAACAATGATATTGATGAGTGGACGATGCCTAATGTTTGTCCACCCATCTATGTCTATGCTGCAACCACTTGTGACCCAGGGTCTTTTCATCTTCTCCATCAAAATATTAATCTTGGAATATTTTTGATCCAAGATTGTTGTCCTCAATTTAGTCTAACCAGGTGGCACATATGATGGTCCCACCCTTATTATATTTGCCACAACTTCTTTATAATAAGGAGAGCGGGATGTGTGGAATGGAATATCATTGGCAAAGAAGAATTTGCCAATGACATCATCGGCCTCATCCTTTGCTTGCACATTAAATAAATTTGCCAATGGTTTGATAGTTCTGATACTTAATGTAAGTACAGATCCAATAGCCAACAAGATGAGAGGGGGGGGGGTGAATCATACAAACTTAATCTTCCATAAAAACATCAGATTCAACCTCGGTAACATATACTTCAGTAATATAACCAAAACTGCTAAACATGCAAACTCAAAAGCATATAAACATCATAAACCTCATAACACCAGATTTAACGTGGAAACCCAAATAGGGAAAAACCACTGTGGGATTTCGGACCCACTAAGAAATATACTCTTCTAGAGTATGCTCGGTTAAAAGCAAATCCTGTTAAAGATTACAAACACATTGCTAGATGTGACCCGGTTAAGGGATTTCCCTCAGATCTGTTAGGATCTTCACCTTGTTAGAAGTGACCTTGTTAAAGGATTTCGAACACTCAATCAGAATGTCACCTTGCTAGAGGGTTTTACAAATAAGACTGTTAAGTCCACTCGGTTAAGAGATTTTCTGTCACTTTCACAAAATAATAGTAATAAAAATCTATCTGCAATTTCACATCTAAAATGCTAAAGCAGATTCTTATTTGCTCAATACAATCTAGACATAGAACTAATCTTGTCCATCTGTTGGGCTTCTATACTCTGTTATTCAAAACAGGTCTTCAAGCTTCTGTGCTCGGTAATCACTATGTAGCATCCTTGTGCATACATTTGCCCACATACATTGTTTATCAACAGTTCCCTATTTATAAACAATTAGCCAACCGCTTAATCTCCTTGATCACATTTCCCATGATCAATCATAGCCATCAAATCTTCAATCTTGTCCAGGTTCAATGTATCCTTCGATCTGAAAAACGTTTTACCCCGCCTAGGAACTTGCATACATTTCTTGGAACTTGTGCTAGGGTAATGCGGTTCAATCTGCGCTATAGATCTTCATGCCGATTTTCCTTTGCCATAGATTCATTGACAAACTTCATGCATGACATACCAATCATTTAATCAGTTCCAGCTCATCAGCTTCCTTCATTAAATAACGCATGTAACCATTTAATGTATTCTGTTACAGCTAAGTTACAACTCGGTAACAACTCGGTAAATACTAAACTTCACTCGGTAGACATTCCGCCTTCATTAACTAATAGCGATAACCTTAGGGTTTACGGACTAGGTTCCTTAGGGTTTACCGACTAGGTTCTTTGCTCGGTAACATAGTATAGTATTAACCTTACAATTTACAACATATGTATGATATCAAAACAATCTAAACATCATGATCTCATCATTGTTTGACTCGGTAATAGTTGCCCATTGAATACCTTATTCATCCCCTTATTCATCATATTTTTTCTATGTCTTTTACTGACATCTTTATACTCATCAAATCATACTTCTCAAGATATGGCAACATCATATTGAATTAGAAAATCAATTTTTTGACATCAATGACAAAATAATAATATTAAGACAGTAAATCATCCTTAATCAGTTATATCCATAATCATCAATAACCTTCTGAATATTCTTATTGAAATGCCAACAATCTCCCATTGTCTGTTATAATGCCAAATGCCAACATGGTTTTGAAGATGGACTAGTCATCTTACGTTTTCCCCTAGACTATGCTGCCCTTGAATTGGATGGAATTGGTGGCCTTTGAGTTTGCAAAGTAGAAGAAGCAATTACAGAAATCCGATCAACCCTATTCCTATGTGGTAAAGTACATGATACAAGTACTTCATCTTCATTGCAACCTAATAATTTTAATATTTCAGCCCTGTACTTCCAAGTTCTTATGCACCTTTCTGCATACTTCTACACCTTTGTCTCAAACAAGAAGGAAGTGAGCATTAGTTCTAGTGATGTTGCCAAACCATTCAAGATTAAACATGTGGCACTTCCACTTTCTAGTGCCCTCAGCTGTCCTAGGCCTTGCTGGTACCTTAGATGCAAATTGTTTTAAGGGTGATTTTGGATCAAACGGTCCCTTGGCCCATTTTTTGAGGATTTCAGAAGGGCAGTTGAACTTTCCACTTCCTATAGAACTTGTTTCAGTTTGACTTGCCTCACTCTGCACTCCTTTTGTGCTAGGTTCATTAGAGGACTCATTTTCACTATGAATTTCAACCTCCTCATCTTCACTTTTGCTGTTAGAGCTCATTGTGACAGTGATAATGATGCTGCAACAAACAATGTTAAAAAAAACTTTTTTCAAGCAAACAATTTTTTTTTCAAAGTTTCTTAGTTTCTAAGTTTGACTTTGTAATAGTCTAATAGTGATAATGATGCTGATTATTTAAGAAAACAACAATTTTCTTAAGTTTTTAGTTTCTAACTAGTTCTAATAGTTGCAAAAATTTTGATTCTTGAATCTTGATCAATGAACAAATTTTCTTTTGAAGGAATTAAATCTTGCAAATGTTTACCTTCAATCTTGGAACACGAATGAGGAAGCTTCCTCTAATACTCTTCCAAGCTTGGTGATTCAATTCCATACTTTCCACTTGCAATTGCAGAACTTGCAGTCCACCTCTTTGAGTTAGGGTCAAGGTGCTTGCACTTTAGTTTTTTTTTTTTTTTTTTTCAAATGTTACTTTCTTCTTGTCGTCGTGGGAAACATCTGGCGTGCCCTTCCCTGTCGAGGGACGTCTAGGCATCTCGAAGATGTCCCAACACCCCCCAAATGCGGGAAATATCTCTAAGCCAGCTGAGAAACGTGGCGGAGGTGGAGATGCGACAGAGAAACGTTTTGGAGGCATCTCCCTGTCCTAGAAACTTAAATGTTTTTTTTTTGGGAGACGCATCCTTGTGGAACTTTGATACATATATATACACACATACAAACACACACACACATATATATATGTACACACACACATATATGTGTGTTTGTACATATACACACACATGTATATTTATACATATGTACACACACACACACATGTATATGTATACATATGTACACACATCTATATATGTATACATATGTACACATTTGTACATGTGTACATATATGTATACATATGTATACATATATCTATCTATCTATCTATCTACCTATATATATATATATATATATATATATATAAAGAAAAAGCATGCATTATAGATTCATAATAAAATGAAAACAAAATAAAAAATTCAAAGCAAAACAAGAGAGTTCATTTGTAAAAATAAATGTACAAAAACACAAAAAGCTAGGAAAAACCTACCTCTTTAGTAGAAATCTTCCTCTACAATCACATTGGCAACAAAAGAGCTCGTGCAAATGTGTAGGAATAGCAAACCTGTAATGTCCCCATAGAGATATACCTGAAATTTGCACAAAAATAAAAAGAGCAATAACATAATTTATTTTTTGAGCATTTTTTGTTAATTACATATTAGTAACTTGCATCAAGGAAGTTATTTATTTAGTATTAAGACAATATCAATGAAGATTCTTATTTACAAGCACACATATTAGAGTTGCAGCCCTATTAGAAAATTGAGGGAAGAAACACCATAGGATGCTGGGAGACTATGCATCCCACTTAAGCCCAAGAACATTGAACAAATAACCAACTCAATCCGATGCCTTGGCTCACAAGTAACCGGGTCAATGGGGGCCCACAATTAACCAACTCAATGGGTGTCCACAAGTAACCAACTCAATGGACTTCTACCTAATTAGTAGAAGTTCATATTCCCACATTTCTTGTGTTTCCCTTTGCTGTTTCTAATAAAATTTGTTGACGTGGCTAAAGTCGCATTGCTGCAACTCTATCCGGCCAATGTAGAATAGAATGATCTCGCTGAGTATCCTATCCTCTCTTGTATAAGGAAGCCCTAATGCTGTTTTAGTTGATCAATGGGGACAACCTCAAGGTTCCAAATGTCAGTTCTTGACTACGGGATAACTCAGTGACTGATGTGTTTTTGCTGGGAGCACAAGGGGACTTATGTTTTACAACAAGCTGGTCTACCGTGATTCTCGAAATGGGAAATAAAAGCAAAAGACAAGGGTTAAGAGGCCTAAGATTAGCCAGGCTAGTGTGCGGGTAGACGGATTCAACATAACGAATCCCTGCTTGGCCAGAATGACTCACAACCTTGCAGGGATGGCACAATCTTCAAAGGGACTTGGAAGATTTTCAGATTGCAAATGCATGGCTAAGCACCCAATTCTGGCGCAACTCAGATGGACACCTGCAATTGAACTAAACGCAATTAAAGGCTCAGACTAACCATACACAAGAACATACAATCAGTATATCCTCAATGGTATGAGCCTGAATCCATCAAATACCTGCACACCCAAAAGAAAGATCTATCTAAATTGCTGAAAGAAACCATGCAAACAGAAGAAAACAAAGACAATAAACACCATATTTCAAAGTTCATATATTTGCTTTAGCTTCTATTACAACAATTTCTGCAGCATCTCTATGCTACTCCTAAAATTTAACCTTCTACAATCTAGCATATTCTAGTTGAAATCTAACAGCCTAACTACCTAAAAATCTAACAATCTCTAACCCTTGACAAAAGAAATGCCTCTGCCTTTTATAGATTTTACAATATGAACCAGTGGCCAGGATGGACTGCATCCAAGGCCCCTGGTCTGCCTTCCAAAAACATGGCAGCCTTTACCCATGCCCACTCAATTTTCAATTAATCTACTGTAATATCCCTTGGCTAATCTGACCCTGTTTCGCTTATTTGAACCCCAAGGAATATTGTCAAACACTTGGCATACAATGTTTGAAGCCGCTGTAGTGAATTCTTTATTTGTCTTCTTTGGGTTTGTAGGCTGCAAATGAAGTTATGGAAAGCTTCTAACAATGCAAAGTTGTTATAGAAATGATATACTAGCTGTTTTAGACCTTTCCACA
Source organism: Cryptomeria japonica (assembly GCF_030272615.1). Lineage (NCBI taxonomy): Eukaryota > Viridiplantae > Streptophyta > Pinopsida > Cupressales > Cupressaceae > Cryptomeria > Cryptomeria japonica. Next base: position 63,938,303 of record NC_081407.1, on the reverse strand, counting down.
CATATGTAATGACTTAAATTAACTAGTACAACTAGTTGACATTAAGACAAACACTTGTCATGCATCCCAATGTATACCTACAGCCATTAGGCATTTAAGCAAACAATTGGCATGAAAGCTAAGTGGCTGATCAATGTTGAATGTTACCATGAATGTGGAATATGCAAATTATATCTCCATTAAACATATGCAACCTCCAAGTATTTCATGATATAATCATAATAGAAAATGATGCAATGAAGTAATGATTTTCTAATACAATGACCATAGATAGAAAACCTGGAATTTCAATGGCTGCTTTGATATATTGGTTTGATTCTCCTCATATGCAAATCCCTTGTCAAATATATATAGCTGTTCAACCTTTCTAAATCCCCTTCTATAGAACTCAAACTACTGTAGCGCACTGTTCACGGCACTGTAGCGCACTATTCACGACACTGTAGCGCACTGTAGCGCACTGTAGTCTCTTTCAATCTGCAAACAAACTCTGAAATAAACCCTCCAATCAGCTGAATATTGACTTCTGAATGAAGCCAACTCTCACAAGCATAATCAGATGATATTGCACACCCTCTATATGCTGTTACAATGAAGAAGCCACGCTCTCCAATGCCGACAAGCCTTGAATCCTGCAGAAACCCTTGGTATTCTACACTTCAATGCTCCAGAGAAACTTCAATCAAAAAATCCAATCACATAATCAATCCCCCTTCTCTTCTTTTCAAAAGCCTTATATATATTTCCCATGAAAGTTTGATTTTCTCCAATAAGGCATTAAATCAATTAATGATATTAAATGACATTTAATGATATAATATTTTCACTTTGTCATTTAATATTTCACCTTGGTAAAAGAGCCACAATTAATTAATTAAATGGTCCCCTTTAATGATACTTGGACCCTTACTTAAGTTATAATATAAAATTATATTATAACTCAATAATATAAGCTCAAAACATTAATGTTTATTTAAACTAAATAAACATTAATATCTCCATTAATATTCAACATTTTTGAACGCCAACTGGGAGCTGACATGATGAAGCTGCATATGACCATACCCCCTTTACTAAAAATAGCAGGGGTCCATCTCTAACATCCCAAGACTTACTAAAAATAGGAAGTAGAGCAAATGATGTCTGAATGATGCCAAACGAAGACCAAACTGAAGCACTCTAAACACTGGAGATGATACCAATCCTCAAAAGACCCTCTATCCAACACATTAGCCTACGAGGGTCAGGATAATAGGCTAATCTCACAAAATCCAAGTCTGCTAAAATGGGGACATTACAGTCCGCCCCTCCTGAAATTGCTTGTCCCCAAGCAATATCGACTGCAAAGAAACTCCTCCACCTGGATCCCAAATGAAGACCTGTGTAATGTCCCTGGTATTACCAAGCAACTCTGTAATGCCCACACCAAGGGCACAACTAACAAGACCTGCCAAACTAAATCAACCTCAACAGCAGGTGTCACAAGAACATGAACATCAAGTGGATGCAACTCTGAAAACTGACAATGTTTGCTTCCCAAAACAGGGAACATTAACCGGAACTCGGATGCACACAAAGGATCGCTCAACATACTCGCTAGTGTCCCACATAGTATACCTGGATTCCAAATCCAGGGTAGAAATCTGCCATGTAAACCTCCCTCAGACTTTCGCTGCTCAACACTGATCGCCACTTCACCATGCGAGATGTGGTGAAGCCAACCCATGAGACCTATCCAAACTGCAACACTAACTCTGTCATCACCTGGATCCCAGTGCAATCTATACACACATCCATCTGTACTGTGAAGATAGGAGTACCTGGAAACATCTGCTATGCAACATCTCTCCACAACCTCTGCTAAACCCTCATGGATGTGATATCCGACTAAACCATCACGCCCATTGTCACCATAGTCTCTCTGAAGCCATGTATCCAAAGATAGCCTCTGTGTCATAGGAGTAACAATCTCCACCGGATACACATCAACATGATGGGAAACTGAACACTGCTCGAGCAAGTAGCCACCAACAATCAACTGAGTCGGGTACTTGCAACTGCTAGTTCCATCTACTGAAAATGGTAACTCTCCATCCCACAATGGATGGTATAATCCTGAAGCCAATCCACATCGATGCATCATCAAGTCCTCCACGTGTGGATCAAAAGAAAAGTGATGAGCACTCCTCACTATGTAGTTGCGATAAAACGCTCCAACCTCGGTCAAGGGCTCATCTCTAACAATACTGGAATCATGAGATGGCTCCAATCTCTGACCCCAAACACTTGATTGGGTAGGGGCTCTGGTAACCCTCTCTGCAAACCCAATCACAAAATCTCTATTAGGAAGCATTGTAGTCAGAGTATCAATAATTACTCCCACACCACGCCTGATGGCGAGAGAACCTCGGATGAGAGTATCCTTGGGGGCTCCAAACGGACCCTCTCGAAACTCAGGAATCTCAAGAAGGTACTCAATAAATGAATTTGTGCAGTAAAAACAATATAAGGCTTAGTCAACCTTATCCTCTAAGACCTGCAGCTGATCACTCTGACTCTGAGAAACAACAAGCTGGCGTCCAAAATCAGCTGCATGGGATGAAGTAACAGATTTGCTTCCAGGAGAGGGAAACAAATCTACATGAGAGCCATACTCCCAACCAGATGACACTATGCGAGTTCCATGTGAAGTGGATAGAGTAACGTCGTGTACTAACACACAACTCTCTAGAGAGTCCACCATTGCCACACAACAGCTATCAACAATTTGACCTGTATCATCTGTCATAGCACTAACCTCGGGAGAACCTGATGCAACAAGTGGTTCTCTGCTGCTCTCAACCCAAATACTTATCCTAGCTAAGTCACCTGTACCTGCATCAGTGACGAATGTAACCACATCCTCAACACACCCATCACTACAACCCGTGGGTGTAAACTCATCACCAAGTGATGCTATAGGAAACTCAAGTGTATCCACAGATGGTGAAGACTGTGCTAAACTCAACGCCATGGTAAGTTCCTCAACTTGTGACTGTGACTCATGAAGGGCTGATTGAGTGCTCTCCAACGAGTCCATAGTCACCACAAGCTCATGGGTGAGCTCATCAACCTCCTCCTCCTTTGCCTTTAGTGCATCGTAGCAAGTGCAATCCCACTCGAGCAAGTAATTCTGTTTCATTATCCCAATAGCTGCTCGGAGTGCATGGAACTCTGCTAGGGAAAGGCTACTATCACTGTGCTCATATGTCTCAGGAGTACTCCAACCAAAGGTCGCCAACATTTGTCGAGCGACATCAAAATGCTCCAAAGCTGTAGCAATCATATCATTATTAACCTTCAACTGCCCAGTCAGATGATGATACCCCTGTGACTCATTCTTTCCACCCAATCTGCACTATGGTATGAAACCGAATCAACATCACTCACCTCGTGATCAACAACATCATGTGTGCAATCAATTGTGCACACATCAATATCTAAGGTACTGCTGCTATGTACCTCGTAGGATGGCTCAACTGGCAAGGTAGAAGTTGTTGTTATGACAATATCTTCACACACTTTCACTTCCAATGCAACTACATGGCCATCCAACTCATGATTCTGGGATCCTATGCCAAAGCATGAATCTTCAAACTTGTTCTCTAAGGTCTGATCTGAAAAATCAGACTCTAAATGACATGAATCCACATCACACATTACCCCATTAGTACCCAAATCTCGAGTACCTTCATGCGGCAACTTAATAGAAGCATCTTGCACATTTGTAGTCACTGCTCTCTCATGCTGATGCAAAATTTCATCACTGCTGTCATGTAAATCAGAACTCTTATGAGCCAAAATTCCCATGCAATCCTCATTCTTGACACTTGTATCACGAGTGCCAATACTCAAGGTCACTCCCACAACACTTTCTGAACTTTCCATGACTTTCAAATCATCATTACGCTCAAGTGCAAGGCTGCTGTCATGAAAATCAGACTTGTTATCATGACTGTTAACAACTTCTTGAGTGCCAATAATCACCACATTCTCTTCAAGTTTCACCCTTTTATCCTTAAAAATAGATGTCATATACCGAGCAATTCTATCAAGTTTTGCAGGGTGTGAAATCAATTCATCCAGCTTCTTCTGGTTTTGTTTTAACTTTTCCAGTGAGGAATACACTTGCTTCATATTCCGGTCCAACTGATTCTGGGTACTTGAAGTAACCATGATTAACTAGCTGAATAAATCTACCCAACAGGTTGGTAGGGAACCGCTCTGATACCACTGTAATATCCCTTGGCTAATCTGACCCTGTTTCGCTTATTTGAACCCCAAGGAATATTGTCAAACACTTGGCATACAATGTTTGAAGCCGCTGTAGTGAATTCTTTATTTGTCTTCTTTGGGTTTGTAGGCTGCAAATGAAGTTATGGAAAGCTTCTAACAATGCAAAGTTGTTATAGAAATGATATACTAGCTGTTTTAGACCTTTCCACACATATGTAATGACTGAAATTAACTAGTACAGCTAGTTGACATTAAGACAAACACTTGTCATGCATCCCAATGTATACCTACAGCCATTAGGCATTTAAGCAAACAATTGGCATGAAAGCTAAGTGGCTGATCAATGTTGAATGTTACCATGAATGTGGAATATGCAAATTATATCTCCATTAAACATATGCAACCTCCAAGTATTTCATGATATAATCATAATAGAAAATGATGCAATGAAGTAATGATTTTCTAATACAATGACCATAGATAGAAAACCTGGAATTTTAATGGCTGCTTTGATATATTGGTTTGATTCTCCTCATATGCAAATCCCTTGTCAAATATATATAGCTGTTCAACCTTTCTAAATCCCCTTCTATAGAACTCAAACTACTGTAGCACACTGTTCATGGCACTGTAGCGCACTGTTCACGACACTGTAGCGCACTGTAGTCTCTTTCAATCTGCAAACAAACTCTGAAATAAACCCTCCAATCAGCTCAATATTGACTTCTGAATGAAGCCAACTCTCACAAGCATAATCAGATGATATTGCACACCCTCTATATGCTGTTACAATGAAGAAGCCACGCTCTCCAATGCCGACAAGCCTTGAATCTTGCAGAAACCCTTGGTATTCTACACTTCAATGCTCCAGAGAAACTTCAATCAAAAACTCCAATCACATAATCAATCCCCCTTCTCTTCTTTTCAAAAGCCTTATATATATTTCCCATGAAGGTTTGATTTTCTCCAATAAGGCATTAAATCAATTAATGATATTAAATGACATTTAATGATATAATATTTTCACTTTGTCATTTAATATTTCACCTTGGTAAAAGAGCCACAATTAATTAATTAAATGGTCCCCTTTAATGATACTTGGACCCTTACTTAAGTTATAATATAAAATTATATTATAACTTAATAATATAAGCTCAAAACATTAATGTTTATTTAAACTAAATAAACATTAATATCTCCATTAATATTCAACATTTTTGAACGCCAACTGGGAGCTGACATGATGAAGCTGCATATGACCATACCCCCTTTACTAAAAATAGCAGGGGTCCATCTCTAACATCCCAAGACTTACTAAAAATAGGAAGTAGAGCAAATGATGTCTGAATGATGCCAAACGAAGACGAAACTGAAGCACTCTGAACACTGGAGATGATACCAATCCTCAAAAGACCCTCTATCCAACACATTAGCCTACGAGGGTCAGGATAATAGGCTAATCTCACAAAATCCAAGTCTGCTAAAATGGGGACATTAGAGCCCAACCACTATCTCAACTACCTACAATTGTTTGGCATTAATTCGGTCCTCCTGGTGGTTGGGAATAGCTGTCCACAACCGACTTGTTTCCCCTTTGTCTCAAAATATCTTGAGTGGGGCCCACAAGCAATATTAAACAATTTTAGTTTTTTTTAGAAACTGAATTTCTGGAATTAAATCCAGTTGTGTATTCTTCTGAGAATGCATAATTTGGTAGCATTCAGAGTGTTCTTCGGTCTTTAATCGCGCTTGTGGATTTCAACTCTATGGTTTAGGTGGTGGCCTTTAACTTTGTCGTTCAGGTGATGATGCACTTCCCAATGTTTGGTTTCAATCCCGTGCTCCTGCATCTTGTTCTCTAGCTTCCAACGCCTGGCCTTGATTGCGATCCTTCTTTGATTTGCGTTTCAGGCTTTCTCCTAGTTCTTTTCGATGACGTTCTCCTGCGAACAATCAATTTCACCTTTAATCAATCAATCTGAAAAACTAATTTAAATTAATTTGACAAATATTAAATCTTATTTAACGACGTCGGGCTTAGTCTCGATGAAGTTTGGGCTTGAGAAGCTCTTTGTGAGATGTATCTTTTAAATGTGTCTCTTTTGAAAGTAACTCGCGATTCTAGCTCTTTGTGACGTTTGGGCGATTTTCTCTTCCTAACTTAAAAGACATGACTGACCTTTGTTTATGATCGCCCCAAGCCCTATGAAATTTGGCCATTTTCATTAAAATGTGCGATTTAGTTCTTTGGCTTTCATTTTTGGCTTCTAAGCGACTTTAACTTCATTAAATCCCCACCCTCTTTATGGATTATTTATCACTTTGTCATTTTAGGGGGAATTTCGGTCTTCCTAGGCAAAAAGAGTGAACTTATTATTTGGTCCTACCTCCTTTTCATTTCACTCAACTTATCGCTCCATGACTTTTCAGTGTTTTTGACCAAAAAAAATCGCGATTTTCATTTTCTTAAGTTTTTTGACTTTGAGACTTCTTTCTCATGATTTTTCTTCATCGACTCCTTTGCATTATGGCCATGTAGGCTAATGTCGTGACTTTTCTCTGAATTTCGGGCTTAGAGACATTTTTGTGAGTTTTAGCGACTTCGAGGTTATGCACGATTTCGGCTCATGGAGCCATTTTCGACTTCGGCCTGTTAGAGGGTTCTATGAGATTGAATGATTTCGGCCTAACAGGCTCATTTGTGCGACTTTGGTTTTATATTAATGCGCTCTTTCTCTAGATTTCGGGCTACCAAGCCGAAATGAGAGGCGCGATGTTGGAGGTCCTTGTGTTTTCGGCCTGGAGGGATTCACGTTTTTGAGCTCTCACTTTGTTTTCAGGCTATGAAGACTATTTGCACGCCATGGCCTCTTTTTACCATTTTTGATGCGCGATTTTCCCTTTGCTTCTATGATTTTCGGCTTAATGAAGAGTTTACGCAACTTCAACTTGGCTATAGGTTTTTGGCCTAGATAGCAACTTTGCATGATTCAGACCTTTTAACTTTTCGGCTATTTTCCCTTTTTGCTAGATGTTAAGTTTATGAATTTCGGGCCAGACTGCCTATTTGCGCGATTTTACACTTCTCTCATTCGCCTGACCAGGGCTTTGCTTCGCTCTCTTTCAAGTGACTTCGGGCCTGCATGACTTAGGGTCCTTTCTTCAACTTCAGCTTCTAAGGCGATTTTGTGAGATCTTGAGTTCACTTTAGCATTTTCAGCCCATAAGACTGTTTTGAGAGCTTTAACCATTTTTCGCGATTCTAGCTCCTAAGCTGATTTTGGTGAACTGAGACCTTTTTTGGCCTATTTGAGGAAAATATACGATTTTCCTTTGAGTCTTTCTAACTTTCGGCATAAAGGCTGAATTTGAAAACTTCTGAGTTTTTCGGCCTATAAGGCCTTTGTCACCTGCCTTTATTTCGCTCCTTCTGATCATTTCGGGAGATTTTCGACTTAGTAACTCACATTTTGGTCAATTTGACCGATTTTGAAAGTTTGTCTGATATTCCTGGCTTCTGAGCCGATTTTGATGAAGTTCACGATTTTGGCCTCTATGAAACTTGGGGTTGATGGGGCTTGCAGACGATCTTGAGAGTTTGACGTTTTACAGAGGGAATTCACAAGTTTTGTTTATTTGGCCCAATACCTATTGGCTCTTCTCTTAAACACCAAACCTAGGGGCTTCGAAAACAGCAACGACACACTCCTCATCTTACCCAGAGCAATGGGGGTCCTCTGTCAATGACGGGGCGGGGTGTGCAAGACACACAACAAGATTGCCTTCATTAATTAGTATAAAATTATCTATGAAATAAGTAATTCAAGCAGCCATACTAGATTTAATATACGACATGCGAAATATTTAGAAATATGAATAAGTAGGTTATGTCTTACTGCTGTTTATACTCATATATATATATATATATATTGTATTAGAATTCCTGATCTTGTTCAGTGCCTTTCTTCAATCGAAGTTTCTCATTAAATAGCCTTCAATTGTCAATGGAGGGTTATGTCCCTTCCTGCGGTGACCCTCTTCTCAAGAGTGATGTCTCTTCCCAAGTGTCCTTTGTCCTTAACTAATCAAATTGCTGCTGTTAACACATGAGATCGCTGCCTTAAATGGAATCACTCCTCAACCATAATAAGTAATATACATATGTGCTTTCACTTATTTTATAAGGATCGTTGGGTGTACACCAGCCTATGCATCGATGCTGGATCAGGTTGCTGCCATTTGATGGACTAATATCATTATCATCTCTTTGCTGTTTGCCTTGGTCGGATCTAGACAACACAAAATTGTGAATTCTTAGAAAGAAGACAATTTTCTGTGCGTGGGTGTTCCTTTAAGGATGGTGTGAGTATTGGTGTAATGGCAGGGGCATGAGAGTTCTCCCTTCCCAAGATTGCTTGTCCTCAAGCAATTTAAATTTCGATGGTCAAAGATCTCAACTCCTTCCCAAGTGGCGTCTTCTATAGGTAGACCCTTCCTTTTAACCAAGTACTCAAGAATGGACTTATTCCTCAATCTCTTTTCTCGCACATCAAGATCAGTTTCAGATTCTAGAATTAGCTTGCCTTCATCATCGAGCAGAGGTAATTCCAAACATGGAGTAACATATGTTGGAATTGTTGTCATTGATGTCAAGGGTATACAGGCATTTGGAAGTTGTCATTGATGTCAATGGAACTCAGTGGAGATCATTGAACATATTGTCATTAATGTCTAGAGAATTTACAACATGAGAGTAACAATAGAAGTAAAGATAATCACAAGAAGTGATCAATGTATTGAAGACAGCAATGATTAATATTGTGATTAATATTGAAGTCAGCAATGATTAAACTTCAATGATTAACAATGAATGGTTTGATGACTATGTATTAAAGATTATTAAATGATGAATATGAAGCAATTTTATTTCTTTTTCTTGGAAGTTGATAGAGGATTTGGAGAGGCTAATCAGAGAACTGACAGTAATTCAAGAAAAATTAGAAGAAGATATGAACAAATGTAAAATGGATTACATGGATGATTTTAGAAGCAGATCTGTTCGATAAGGACAGCGGTAATAACAAGTATGAGACAGTAAGCATGATGGAAGACAGTGATTAAAATAATAATTGAGGGCACTGATTAATAATTCATAAAGAATAGCAACTTGAAGACAATATGAAGCAAGTACTAAGGGTGACCATTATATTATGTAACAAATTCATAGCTCTATGCGAAGTTGGTCTCTGAAGAGATGTACGAACGACACCACACATAATTTGTTTTCAGACATCCAATAATTATAAATCTGTAATTGTGGTATCTATTTGACTATGCGAGGAAGCTGGAGACAGTCAGTGTGATAAAGACATTTGTTTTCTCTTATAAGGAAAGGCAGGATAACCAAAATGAGAAAGAGTTGAGTCAAATTGCTGTGAAATTTTAATGAAGGAACGAAGAATGTGAAAGAGGCCAAAGGTGACTAAATACTCTTCTACTTATGTGATGAGGATCATATTATGGCAGCGTTAAGCTTTAAGAAAATGAAAGCAGTGACTTTATTAATAAATAAAAGAACAACGTCTATAGTAGAGAAGACCATTAAAATGAAAAGTCAACGTGAACTCATAGCTGCCATTAAATTAAAAGAAATTTTATTAGAAATTGGTAGCAATGAAGTCTAGAAGGAAAGGAGAAGGACAAACAGTTATATTAGAGTGATAAAGCAATTACAAGGAGTTTTTGAACTGCAATTCAAATTATGGTCAGCGATTTGATGGTTCCAACTGGTGTTTTCCTTGAAGCAGTTGGACTGCCGATTGGGAATATTTGAAAGGAAGGAAAGATGCCAGGAAATGTATTGTAGCGACTACACTATCACAGCAATTAGTATCACCTATTCTCAAGCAATGTGATCTGTATTAAAAACAATTAATATGCTGACCAATGTATGAAGATTCAGTTAATTTGATTGATAATATGATAAATCATGACTTGTTAAAAGAAGCATAATTTGTTAAGGATACTTGATTCATTAAGAAGATGTGATTTGACTATGTTAAAGAACACTAACTCAAAGAAAGAGGGATAAAGAAAAGGTGCGAGTCAAAAGTTAAAGTCAACACCTTGTTAATCAGTAAGTTATGAGAAAGTAAAATTTGTATAAGAAAAGAGATGCATTTGATTTAATTAATGTTTATGAAAAGGTTAATACAAAAGTTGTGACCATATATGAAGAAACATATCTTTTCGTGAAAGATATGAATAGAGACTGAAATGTGTTGTGTGAGTGGAGTGGAAAAGAAGATATTTAAAAGTAGTGTGTAAAAGAAGATCCTTGAGAAGTGTGGGTGTAAAGCACGTGAAATAAAATGTTGTATGCTCCAACAATCTTGTATGAAGAAAGTATAGATATGATCTTGACTGAGTTGTGAGGAATATATATTCAAGGCAGATTGGTGTGAATTATTTATGGAAGAATCATTATCAGTTTATGAAGGGAGGATTTTAAAAGGGAAGAACATAAAGATTTGAAAAGGTGATTGTACAAAGTTGTAAGGCGAAGTCTTAATAAAAACAATACGTAGATTCATGAAGATGGCAGATTTGTGAACAAGCTTTGATAACAAGAATACATGAAGATTTGTGAAAGATCATAGCAGATTGAAGAAATTACAAGGAGAAAGTGATCAGCTTTGTGGCAGATTTATTGTCACCATAATAATTAGAGTTTGTGGAAAAAAAGGTTGTCCAACATTTGTTGTAGAAGCAACATTGGGAAGGTGGAGAATAGAATGAGGGGTTGGTGCCTCTAGTGGGCAAGTGCTCACGAATTAGAATGAGGGGTTGGTGCCTCTAGTGGGCAAGTGCCTCACAAACAGAATGAGGGGTTAGGGATTAGAACGAGGCTGAATGTGGCCCATTTCAAGAATCTCTTTAATCGTTTTCTCTATTTCTTCTTTGAATTTTCAGGGGTGCCTATCGGGTGTAGTTATTATAGACCTATTGATGTGTCTTTTGTACACGACCAAACACAGAATAAAATACCTAAAGGTACCTTATCCTCTCTTGAATAAAGCTCCCGAATGCTGAAGATATCCAGAAGGATCAATCGGAGAAGCTTCAAGGTTCTGTTATGTAGGATCTCTAAGTGTGGATAAGCTCTTCGTGGTATGATGTGATTTTGCTGGAATCACAAGGGGACTTACACTCGATGACCTGAACGTCTGATTTGCTGGAATCGCAAGTCCTATTTACTAATTGGAAGATAAACAAATGGCAAAAGATACAGGATTCAAGATAATGCGTGAACAACAGAGGTGTTATGACTCGGGATTAAGCTCGTTCTATGCCAGTTGACCACGCAAGGTGCTTTTACAATCAGAAAAAGGCTAGTGATTTGGGCTAGGTAGATTTCACGCGAGTACATTCAATAAATTCTTTCATTCAATCTAATCATTTATCATCTAAAATGAAGATTCAACAAGAGACCATGCGTATGCAAAGAAACGACACATTTACCATATTTTCAATGAAAAGGGGGTTCACTTACAATCAAGGCAACAATTTCTTGCTTTCTCTTCCTACTTTACTCTAATTTCTATTCTATTCACTATCGATCATTAGCTATTCTAACCTCTATCAACTAACTATTAGCCTCCTAGCTATTATCTATTAACCTCTACAAAATGAAGAGCTTGAGCCTTTTATAATGCTCTCAATACAATTCAATGGCTCAGATCAATTTGAGATCAATGGTCGAGATTTTACAATGAAAACCCTAATTAGGGTTTGTTACAACAAACTTAATCCTGGCCAATGAAATAATTGCATTATTTGGACACATGTCTTCTCTGGAATATTCGACCAATGGATAATCGGGGTAGGTACATCGAAGTTAGTGTCATCTTTGATGAGTCAGGTACATTGAATCTGGACACACTGTGGTGGATCAATCCGACTGGAAGAGTGATGATTGGGATGCCACCTTGTCTGACACTTGTAACTTGGTAGATGTTCAATTTGATGATGCTGAGAAGCTAACTTTAATTAACTCTTCTGAAACTATCTGCTTCTTCAACGAACCCTTGCACTGACCTTATTTGATTCTCCTCTGTCTTTGATGTGTTGGATGGATGGTGTACCTTTCCTTGAAATGCTAGCATCGCCTTTCTTTGTCATCTTGTGGTTCCTTAGTGTGGCAAAGTGAAGGTTCTGGAGGTAGCTGGCAAATTGGTCATCCTTGATGATGCTGGACTGGAAGAGGTCATCCTTGATGATGCTGGACTAGAGGAGGTCGTCCTTGCCCTGGCCTGGTCTTCTTTCATCTGCAAAACAAACCAAAAGATGATTAAGGTCATATAACAAATTCATTTCAACATGGCATTTTCCACCTTAAATTATTAGCAAGAAGATATTTAAAACGAAGCTTGCTCAAGATTCTCTCTAGGGCCAGGCCCTATAAGAATTTCGCCCTGGACCCTTTGGAAGAGTCAGGAGCGAATTTTGCCTTCCTGGCTCAAATTCTTCTCACTTTGTGGCTGTACTTGCTTAGATACATGCCCAAGGATGCCCTCCTTCTCAACCAACACCAAGCTTGATGCAAATTTGGGAAAAAATAGAGGTTTTTAAGAATTTCGCTCTGGACCCTTTGGAAGGGTCAGGAGCGAAATTTACATTTTAGGACAAAATCTATCATGCCTCTACTCCAAAATGTCTTCCAAGGCAAGCATACATTGGTCTTCTCTCCACCAAGGTCTGGGAATCCATCTCTTGATCTTCATCATGAGCAATTTAAGTGAAATTGGGAATTTCGCTCTGGACCCTTTGGAAGGGTTAGGAGCGAAATTCAGGTTTTAGGTCACAACTCTTCATTTCCTTCACTTCAATTCATCTTGCAGGGAAAAGTAACATCATTTCACCTTCAACCATGCCATATGTATCAAAGTTTTAGCTTCACTCAAGGGGAAAATGGTTGATTTGGAGAATTTCGCCCTGGACCCTTTGGAAGGGTCAGGAGCGAATTTCTCTCTTTGCTTGTTTTCCTTCACCAAGGTCCATCTTTTTCACTTTCTATACTTGGAATCTCATCCTTGGATCCCTCTCCTATGCTTGCAACATTTTGTTTGACCTCAAAATGACTAGAAAAGAGAATTTCGCTAGAAATCATAGCCGGGGACAGGACCTATAATGAATTTCGCCTTGGACCCTTTGGAAGGGTCAGGAGCGAATTTCTCCCTCTAGCCCAAAATCATCATTTTTGGAAACAACAATCCATTCAAGGGCAATCTCAAGGGCTTCTACCATCTTTGTCTAGGCCTAGCTTGGCACAACTATGAAAGGAATAGGTGGATTTTAGAATTTCGCTCTGGACCTTTTGGAAGGGTCAGGAGCGAAATTCACCTTTTAGCTCAAAATTTGCATTTTTAATGGTCAAAAATCTTTCCAAGGCATTCCAAATGGCTTCTCTCACCCTAGTCTAGGCCTGACTTCACTCAGAATTTGGAGAAAAGGATGGTTTGAAGAATTTCGCTCTGGACCCTTTGGAAGGGTCAGGAGCGAAATTCAAGTTTTAGCTTAAAATTTGCATTTTTGAGGGCAACAAACCATTCAAGGGCAACCCTAGGGGCATCCCCAACTTGGTCTAGGCCTGACTTGGCACAAAATCTTGGAGGATAGGATGGGTTTTAGAATTTCGCTCTAGACCCTTTGGAAGGGTCAGGAGCGAAAATCTTGTTTTAGGCTTATACCTCCATCTTTCAACCTCAAATAACTTCAAAAGGGCAAGAACACCTATCCTCACACTCATGCACGCTATAAAAAACCCAAGTTTGACTTGACTTTGCAAGGAAAATAAGTGATTTTAGGAATTTCGCTCTGGACCCTTTGGAAGGGTCAGGAGCAAAATTCATGACTTGGCTCAATTCCTTCAAATTTGATAATCACTGGCAAGTCAAAGTCACACCTAAGGACACTCCCAATCCTAATTCACCTTGAACCACCTTAGACTTGGCATAAAATTGAGGGAAAAGATAGGTTTTGCACAATTTCGCTCTGGACCCTTTGGAAGGGTCAGGAGCGAATTTCCCTTTCTAGGCTTGATTTTTCATCTTTTCAATCTCATTCTTCTTTACAAGATAAATTCAATCCCTCTTCACCCAAGGAACAAGGTTTTAAGCCCAAGCAAGGTTAAAAAAATAGGTTTGCAAGGAATTTCGCTCTGGACCCTTTGGAAGGGTCAGGAGCGAAATTCACCCTCCAGGCTACAATCCTTACTCTACAACGCTTCAAACATTTTCAAAGGCAAAAAAACATGTCCATTCTTCCTCTCATCATGCCTTGGATATCAAAATTTGGTCAAACAAGGAAGGGAATGAGGTCTAGGAGGATTTTCGCTCTGGACCCTTTGGAAGGGTTAGGAGCTAAAATCATGATTTGGGCTAAATTGATCATTTTTCAAACTTCAATCTTGTTTTGGGAGCAAACATAGACCACTCTCTTTGCATCTCCATCTTGGTCTTGACTTTGGCAAAGGGGAAAATGAGTGTTTTCAAGAATTTCGCTCTAGACCCTTTGGAAGGGTCAGGAGCGAAATTCATTTTTTAAGCCAAATCCTTCATATCTTCCACCTCAAGTTACTCCCTAAGACTAGAACATGTCAAAACACTTCCGTGCATGGCTTAGGAACTATGAACTTGGCCTTGATGAGTGAGAAATTGAGTTTCAAGGGGATTTTTGCTCTGGACCCTTTGGAAGGGTCAGGAGCGAAATTCTCCTCCCAAGTTGATTTTCATCATCTTAAGGTCTAAAAACTCATCTTCAAGGCAAATATGCATCAAAACCTACCAAACCATGCCTTAGAAGTTCCAAACCTGGTCAAGCTAAGAAGCAAAATAGAGGAAATATGAATTTCGCTTTGGACCCTTTGGAAGGGTCAGGAGCGAAATTCTAATTTTGAGCACATTTCTCCATTCTTTCAATTCCAATCCACCTCAAAAGGCAAGGATACGTCACCCCACACCTATCTAGACCATAAAAACCAAGAATTCGACCATCCTCAAGGGAAAAAAGGTTTCCTTCAAGAATTTCGCTCTGGACCCTTTGGAAGGGTCAGGAGCGAAATTCTCATTTTGAGCTAATCTTTCACTTGCTTCCTCCTTTTCACGCCTTGGACACACTTTGTTAGGCTTCCTTCCATCATGATCATGCAAATTTATCCTTTAGGTCGACATATAGCTCCAGTTTTTGTACAAAATGGGTTTTACATGAATTTCGCTATGGACCCTTTGGAAGGGTCAGGATCGAAATTCCTCTTTGAGCTCAAGTCTTGGCTTCATTTTCACCTTTCCTCATTCACACAAGTGTTTTTACCCTCATTCAAACCTAGGAAAAGGTTAGCTCAGAGCCTGGGTTAAGGTGGAGTGTCCTGTGGAGAAATTCGCTCTGGACCCTTTGGAAGGGTCAGGATCGAAATTTCTCTTTTAGGCCTAATTCACCTCCTTTTCCACTTGACTTTGCCCTAGGCTAGATCCTTGATCCATTTTCTTCCATGTCCTAGCCAAATTTGCCCAACTCAGACCCTCAAAAGACAAAATTCCCTCATCAAGATTCAATGACCTGTTGACACCATAAGCAACAAGAGCAGAAACTAAGCTTAAGGGAGACTTTCGAAGAAACCCTAATTCTGGAGCATCGTGGACTCACCCTGACTTTAGCAAAGCCTGCTATCCAATGATCCCCCTGACAACACTCATCATGCAAAGGCTAACAGACAAAACCCCAAAGAACCTAGAAAACAAACCCTAGAAAGCAAAAAGTAGGGGTCCCCATTTGCAATGGGGCGATGTGTGAATACGTCACAACAAGACCTAGCCCCTTCTTCAAGTTCTATGGTATGTTGAAAACCTTACTTAGGGGGAATCCCAGTGGGATGCTGCCAAATACCTTCTGGTGTTTCTTTAAACTTGGTTGGATATCAATGTGTATAGTTTTACCTTAGGAAGAGGATTTGTCAAGAATGATTCATTGACCAGCCCATTTTCCTTGACCATGTCTTAAGATTATTTCCATCCTCTTGGATGGAACTACTCTTAGTGATCCATCGGATAGCACTTGTAAAAGGACTTCTTGCCCATTATGTTTAAAACAAAGCTCCAATTTTGGGAAGTCTAGGTAGAAACGCCCCAAAGAGTGCAACCATGGGGTACCCAAGATTACATCAGTATCTCCCAAATTTACAATGTAGAAATCTTCTTGGATTGGATGCTTTCCCAAGGTGATGTGTAGTTGTGGAATTGTTTTAGTACATCGGAAAGTGGATCCTTCAGCCAAGGCTACTTTAAAGCCCTTAAAATCCTTTGTTTCTAATTTCATTTTTGCAACCAAGCCTTTGTCAATAAAGTTGTGGGTTACCCCACTATCCACAAGGTTGGTTATTTTTTGTTCTTTTATAACACTTCTAATTCAGAAAGGATGATGCTCAGATGCTCTAGAGATGGCAGCTAGGGTTCCATGTTACTCTTCATCGCACCACCTTTTCTTGCTTGGGTTTTCCTTTTCTTCTTCCCACACTTCTTCCTTGGACATTGCCTTTATATTATGTGCTTTGATTCTTTTTTCACAGTTATGCCCCAGCTCCCATTTTTTCTTACATTTGTAACATAATTTTTCTTTCCAAATTGATACTCGGCAACATTTATGTCCATGCTCCCATTTCTCCTTACAATGAAAACATAATTTTCTCTTTTGAAGCTCTTCAAGGTCATCTCTAGGAGGGAATTCCCTTTGATGCCAATTTTTCTTATAGGGGGTTTAGTATGTGTTTGATGTTAGATTCTTTGTGTAGGGTTTGTCTTTTGATAAAGTGGTTTTTAACCTTGATTCTTTTTGAATTGCATCTTCAAGTGTTGTAGGATCATGGGAATTTACCAAACCCCAGATTGATTCACTTTAATGCTTCAATGGATAGGTATGTTAGTCTACTTTTTGAAATCCTAGATATTGTGACTGAAGTTATTTGGAACTCCTTTACATTTTGCAGTTCCTTTTGTTTTCAATTTCAAATTTTCAATTCCTTGAAGTATCTTTTAGGATTTTTTTGATCAAATCTTTTCATAAGCCTTTGGGTGAATTCATCAGAGGTTGTTATGTTTAGGTGTCCTTGGGTAAGAAGGCCACGATGCCACCAATCACGGGTAGTTCCTTCCAAGTGTAGTATGACAAATTTAATAGCATCTTCCTTTGTCATGGGACTAAGTGAGAGATAGGTGTCCATCTTTTGGACCCATGAATATGTCGTGACTTTTCCAGATTTATCAAAGTTGGGAAGAGTCATTTTGATAACCATTTGTTTTAAATACTTGTTGGGTTGTATTCTTTCCTTACTAGAGGCATTTCGTGTTTTATACTCATAGTTATTCCTAAAGGAAACATTTCTTATAACTTTGGGATCTAGTCTTGAGTATGCTTCAACAATTTCGTCAACATTATTAATCGGTGGATTGTTTCCTTCTTCCTCTATTGTGTGTTCTTCCCTAGGTATGAACAAAGGTCATGTTAATCTAGGGGTTGATAACCTTGGTGGTATGTTGCATGAACAATCTTTTTATTTGCTGTAATTAGTCTCCTTTCCCTCTCCAATGCCCTTTGAGGTCTCTGCCTTAGTTTCAGCAACAATCTTTCGTCCCGTAGGTTGGCAGGAATGATGCTCTGATACTAGTTGTAATGTCCCCTTAGAGATACACCTAAAATTTGCACAAAAATAAAAATAGCAATAATAAAATTTATTGGCAACAGTATTTTTTGTTAATTACATATTAGTAATTTGTATCAAGGAAGTTAATTATTTAGTATTAAGACATTTCAATGAAGATTCTTATTTACAAGCACACATATTAGAGTTGCAGCCCAATTAGAAACTTGAGTGAAGAAACATCATAGGATGCTGGGAGACTATCCATCTCAATTAAGCACAAGAATGTCAAACATGTAACAACTTAATCTGATGCCTTGGTCCACATGTAACCAACTCAATGGATGTCCACAAAGTAACCAACTCAATGGACGTCCACCTAATGTGTAGAAGTTAATATTCCCACATTCCTTGTGTTTCCCTTTTCTGTTTCTAATAAGATTGCCTTCATAAATCAATACACAATTACCTATGAAATAAGTAATTTAAGAAGCCATACTAGATTCAATATATGAGATACCAAATATATAGAAATATGAATAAGTAGGTTATGTCTTACTGCTGTTTATACTCACATATATATATATAAATATATATATATATCTTGTTCGATGCCTTTCTTCTATTGAAGTTTATCCTTAAATAGCCTTCAAGCGACAATCGAGGGTTATGTCCCTTCTTGTGGTTACCCTCTTCTCAAGAGTGGTCTCTTTGCAAATGTCCTTTGTCCTTACCCAATCAAATCGCTGCTGTTAATACAAGAGATCGCTGCCTTAAATGGAATCGCTCAACCATAATAAGTAATATACATATGTGCTTTCACTTAATTTGTAAGGATCACTGGGTATACACCAGCCTATGCATCGATACTGGATCAGGTTGCTGCCATTCAATGGACTAATTTCATTACCTTCTCTTTGCTTTTTGCCTTGGTCGGATCACAGAAAATTTGTGAAGTTTTAGAAATAAGACAATTTTTTGTGTGTGGGTGTTCCTTTAAGGATGGTGCAAGTATTGGTGTAATTGCGGGGGCTTGACAAATTGTCCACTTTGGAATGTTCATTGATCAATCTTCAACTCTATTTGTGCAATGGCAAGCAAGAATGAATGTTTAGCAAGGATGAATAATATTTTTGTTTTGCATTGACAATAAGAGAAATTGTTAGCGAATAGTGATCTTCTTCCATCGGGTTGTGAGTCATATTCTCGATGTCATACTCTTGGATATAGTGGCGACCACTTTCCTCTCCTTTTCCCTAGTTCATTTTGTATAAGAAGTGTCTTGACTGCTGCATTGTGATTCCATAATACCAAGGATTATATCAATATGTTTCAAATGCTCTTCCCAAGTTTTTCTATAAATCAATATATCATCAAAGAATACGAGCAAAAATTTCCTTAACTGTTTGTGAAAAATATGATTCATACAGGATTGAAAAGTTGCCGGAGCATTTGTTAGACCAAATGGCATAACTAAGAATTCATAATGACCATAATGACAGCGGAAAGCAGTTTTATGAATGTCTTGTTCTCTTAATTTACAATTCGAGGAATTGGATACTTGTTTTTGATTGTTTTCTTGTTACGAGCTCTGTAATCAATACACATTCGAAGGGTTCCGTCCTTCTTTTTGACCAACACTACAGATGAAGCAAAAGGACTAGAACTAGGTCTGATATGTCCCATATCCAATAACTCCTTAATTGCCTTTTCTATTTCATCCTTGAATGTTTTAGGATGTCTATAAGGAGTAGTAATCACTGGTTTAGCACCTTCTTCTAATTCAATAGTGTGTTCAAAACCTTTATCAGGTGGGACTCCTGGAGGAATATCATTAAAAACCAAATGATGTGAATCTAATACTGTTAACAAATCAGCTTGATAAGATTTAGATTCGAAACCTGATACCTTGTTGGAGACTAAACATTGTGCTGACCATGCCACATCTCCATGTCTGAAAATAGCTTCCATTCTTTTTGCACTAATGATCCTGGGCCCACTGTTAGACATACCACGAAGGACTACCTTCTTATCATCAATTTTAAAAGAGAATTCCATTCTTTTAAAGCTCTGTGTATATTCATCTAATGTTTCCATCCACTGTATGCCCAAAATAACATTAGTGTCAGCCAAATCAATTACGTAGAAATCATCAGTAACAGTGTAATTGCCAAGAGTAATATTGAATTTAGGAACTGTATGAGTGCTAGACAAATTAGTTCCACCTGCGACTCTAACATCAAATCCTTCATGTTTTCCGGTATGCAACCCGCGTTTTTCCACAAGTGTTGCATCTATAAAATTATGTGTAGAACCACTATCAAGCATAACATTTACACGCTGTCCATTCAAAACTCCTCTAACTCTGAAAATATTATAATGTGGGGTTCCTGTTATGGATGCTATTACTCCTTCTCTTTGTTTGGTACCTGTTTCTGATTCAGTGTTCTGTAGTGGTTGTTCTATGTTAGGATCAGCATTCTCGTCATCCTCACTGTCAGACATAACCTCAATATAATGAATTTTCCCTTTCCCTAAACATCTGTGTCTAGGCTGCCATGCTTCTCTACAACTGAAACATAGTTTTTTACTTTTGAGTTCTTCTCTTTCCTCTTTATCTAGCTTGTTTTTAGGGAAATCATCTTTGTTGAAAAGTTGTTTGTCTTTTTCCGGTTTAGGAGGTGGTCCTTTGTTAAAATTTTTTCCTTTTGAAGATGGTTCTAATTCTCTTGCTCTTTTGACAGCTGTTTGTAAAGTAGGGGGGTTTAAGGATTTAACCCACCCTTTGAGGGAATCAGACAATCCATCTATAAATATCACAATCTTGTGTCTTTCAGAAATTTCAGTAACTAAGACAGCCAATTTTTCAAATTCAGATATATATTGTTCAACAGTTCCGGTTTGCTTAAGTTGAGTCAAATCCTTAAGATGTAATTCAAGATCTTTAGAATCAAACCTATCAATAAGTTTCTCAGTGAACTCAACATAAGTGCCTATCAAATTATGACCTAAGGTTATTTGTCCGTGATGCCACCATTCATGTGCTACACCGTCAAGCTGTAACGCAACATATTTAATTGCCTCTTATTCCAACATGGGATTTAATTGGAAGTATGTATCTAATTTTTGCACCCAAGCCCGAGCAGTTGTCTTACCTGAACCATCAAAATAAGGAATGGACATTTTTCCAAATTTTCTTTGTAATTCACTGTTATTTCCTCGCTGTCCTCTTGGCCTATGTTTCATTCCGATATCTAAATATTCTCTAAATGTCATTGTTGATCGAAATTCTTCACCGGAATCTAACCAATCCTGATGTATTTCTGCCTGTATTTCTCTTATTGTTGGTTCATTTTCAAGTGGCTGGTTTCTAGCCGTAAATGTGGGCATAAATGGTCTAGCTGTTCCTGTTCTTTCTGGCTGATTATTAACTGACTGTTTATTTCTACCCCCATTATTTTGATGTTGATTATTCTGCCTTCCATTATTTTGGTGCTGATTTATATTATTGGCCATGAACTGGGTCATCAAATTTGTCATTCTGTTAACATTATCTTGCATATCTTGCTGACTTCTGATTAATGCTGCCAACAGATCCCTATTGTTATCTGGGTCTCCCATGTTGGTTTCAAAGATAATTTCTTCGTCAGTTTCTGTGTGGCTATCCTCAATTTCAAACGGAATAGACGTACTACTCTGTGCTAAAGGAGAGTTTGTAAATCTATTTTGACCAGCCCTAGTACTTCGGAAATTATAATTTCCTTGGTGCATCCTCAGCTATGCATTAAATTTTTCTGAAAATGTGCATTAAATTTTTCTAAAAATACCCTACAGGCTGGCAGGAATTAATGCTCTGATACCACTGTAAAATTCCTTAATTTTCCATTAAATATTTTTCCAGTTTGACATCAATATGTTTTTAACATAATCAGTAAATTGTGAACAGAACGATGAATAACATTCAGACAGTGATATTTCCCATACATTCTAACTTATTTATTCTTTACATTTGCGGGTAATTTCATTGTTTGACAGACAAGATATTCATTAAGGAATTGTTCGTTATTCAAATAATGTATACAAAGTGCACCTGATGTCTATCTGTAACTGTTGTTGAAGAACCCGTGCTGCTGGTTACCAGAGTGAAACATAAAGAAGGGGGCTTCCCGTATATACTTGCATCTTGCGACAACCTTTCCACAGATATCTCCTTTGGACACCACCAGTAATGCAATGCTACGTTTGCTACAAACGGCCAATGAGACGAGCCAGTGAGACCTCTGTCGGCTATTATCGCCACTCCCGGTTGTGATACTTCCGCACACTTTGATTATGGAGGTTCGGCGCTAAACCATCCCTTCCGCGCAACTCGGCCTTGACTTTTGGCTACGCCTTGAATATGATGCCGCTGCTCCTTCGGGAATGCTTTCTGTGTGTCTGCAGGGTCACGTCAGAGTCATACTCGATATCGGGTCCTTGACTTCCGCGAGCAATAGTGTTTGGTTTAGACTCTGCACCCGATATCGGGTATTGGAAAAATGAAGGAAGAATTGATTTTTCAAGCTACTTCCGTTAGCCTGCGTGTAAGATGAATTTTGTATATTGCCTCGTCAATTCTCTGGAAGTCTCTCCCCATGGGTGTTATTGGAAAGTGTGTGTCCATGATATGTCTTTAACCAGTTCTCACACCAAAGAATACTCCCTAGTTTATAATTCCAATAGGCCAGGTGGCTAGCGAAAGGAATTTCTTAACATGCTCTGATCTCTTACGATGATCAATTTCGCTTCAATGATATTTTTCTCAAATATTCTCCTCTCTTTATCTTGGCTCTCATCCATCCTTTTATTGCATCAAGTAGTTAGAAATCCCGTAATAGTTAGACACTATTTACGGTGCTAATCAAAAGATATAAGATAATGTCTTTTAATCATAAAGCAAGTGAATATTAATTATTTATGTAAACGAATGGGAGGATTTATATAATATAATTAATATTTTTAATACAATATTCAATCATTTGTTAGGGGACATGACAATAAACTTTGGTCCTTACAATATAGTGCTTGAACTTCTTAATCGTTTTCACCAAAGCATAAGCTTGGTTCTATATATTGGGTATCTTAGCTTTGCTTTTTTTCAGTGGTGAGCTCATGAATGCTATGGGATGTTCATCTTTATCTTCATGTCTCTGCGTAAGGATAGCAGGACATGTATGTTCTGAAGCAAATGAATATAGGTAAAAGGGCCTTGTATAATCTGGACTGACTAGAACGGGAGCCTCAGCGATTGTGGACTTGATCTCTTCAAATGTTTTCTTTGCTTTTGTTGTCCATTCCATCCTGGCTTCTTTATTTAGCATCTCGTTCAATGGCCTCACTATCTCCGCAAATCCGGTGATAAACTAACTCACAAAATTGATTTTACCGAAGGACTTTAGTTCTTTCTTACCACCTGGGAGGTTGATCTTTGATATAGCTTCAATTCTTTCCAGATCAATTGAAATGCTTTTTGAGATAACATGCCCTAGCAGTTTTCCTTTAGTGACTCTGAACATGCATTTCTTGGGATTAAGAGATAATCCCATATTTTCTGCATCTCTGATATACTTTTCTCAAATCTTCAATGTGATCTTCTCTCTTCCTTGAGAAAATTGTAATGTCATCCATGTAAATAATGATGCACTTTCCTATCAAATCTAGAAATGCGATGTCCATCGCTCTCTGGAATGTGGCTTTAGCGTTGATTAAGCCAAAAGGCATCTTTCCATTTCTTAAATCTAGAATACAAAATTTGGACCATTTATTGATTTATGCAATTCATCCTTGGGGAGGGTTTGTGCTACTGTTCTCTTTATCCTTCCAATTACATTAAATGCTAAGCTCTAATCTCTAAACATAGATGCATCGCAACAAAAGATATTGTCATGACACCAAAAACCTCTGAATAGAAATAAAAGTAAAAATACATATTGGATGATCATAGATTTTCGTTTTCTGTTTAGTCCTGAAACAATCAAAATACTCATGAATGGAGTTTGATGCTTCTTTTCTCTGAAACTATAAACTATAGCATATGCGAGTACAAAGAGAATACAAAATTATTAGTAGGACAAATGTGATGTCCCCTTCTAGTTGACATCTGTCACCTGAGTAGATTAGCCTATCACTGACCCTCATAGGCTGATGAGGTTGGTTAGAGGGTCTCCTGAAGATTGATTCTTCATCTTCAGAGTGAGCATTACAGGACTGGCTTTCATTTGAGGTCTCCAGGACTCCGTTTGAGACACTTTCTATTTTTAGCCAGTGGGTTGGGTAGTGACAGGGTATGGCTTGGCAGTCTCCAATTCTGATGACAGGCAATTCTGATGGATACTTAGAGAGATATTAATATTTAATTACTTTCATTAAATATTAAATGGTAAACTTTAATGTTTTAATATTTTAAAGTCACTTTAAGTTATAACTTAAGTGAGGGTCTATTTCTCATCAGATGGGGCCACTTTTATATTAAACTGAAGAGATTTATTTTTGAAGCTTCAATAGTCAAAAATAAATATTAAAAGTTAAAACATCATTTAATGCCAAATCGTACTTGTCTTGGGAATAGCGCCAAACCCTAAAGGGAAGAGATAAAATAAGTTTTTAGGTCTTCTTTTCATTATGTGAAGATTTGATATTGAGTTTTCTTTGAGGAGGCTTTGGCTTGAGGGTTTCAGCAAGGGTTTCTTCTTGTAGACGATCTAAGAGTATCGGTACAGGGAAACGGTGGATTTTTGTGCAACAGCATTAGAGGCTATGAAATATCAGTTGATCTTACTTTCAGTTGGTTTTATCCAGGAACCAAGATTGGGCAGATTAGAAAGGGTTTTATTCATTTTATGCAAAGGATTGATTGCAGCCACAAAATTAGAACAGAGGCAGAAATAAGTGTGATCACAGCTGGGGTTTTTGTGCAAGTACAACCTGCAGACCTGCCGTACCTTTCTTCCTTGAAAGGGTACGATTTTGTTGAAGGAGTCATCTAAAAATTCTGAAATAAAACCTAAAGGAGATGCCTAGCTGGTAGCTTTAGTTTGAGCTGCTAAACTCACCATTCCGGGTAGTTTGGACTGATAAATAATTTTGTTGTCATTATTTACTGCTATACGGCAACAAGGACAAATAAGGTGTTTCATAAATTTGAGGTATTTGACAATAAATCTTCCTGGTCTTGTTTGATTTCTTTATTAAAGGTGTTTATGCAAATTGGCTGTAATAAGGGTTTGATAATCCTGATTTTTAGTTCAATTTATTTCCAGCTCTTTCCAATGTTGCTTTTTGCATACTATTTGTTCAAAACTAGCCTTGTTGTTAGAAATTGCAAAATACAAAACATAAAAGGCATCAGGTTCAGCTAAACCTCCGTTGTCTGAGTTGAGAACCCTTGGTAGGTTCTTACAGTGGTGTCAGAGCTAAATCCTGGCATCCTAAGGGTTTAGAAGTTACATGCAGTCACAGGAAGCGGGTTCACACAGGTATTACACACGCAGAAGAGCCCTCCTTGAAGGAGAATAAAGCTTAACAGGCAGTTAGACACTATGGGTGATAGGCATACAGGCAGCCCACCTAGAGGCCACAAACCTGAGGATGAGGAGACAAGGGAATTTTTTAGGACTATAGCTACGGGGCAGCAACAAGTTGCTCAGGCTTTACAAGCACTCACCACCATGATGGAGCGTATGAATCCTCCAAATCGAAACAATTAGGAACCAGAGGATAATAGGAGTGTAGCCAGTATTCCTAGACCTCAGAGGGCAGCTATGCGCACAGTTGACAGGCCTTCAAGGCCTAATTTCTTAGTAGAGGAACCTGAGGATGTTGCTAGAGCTGAGGCAAAGCCTGTCTTTGTTGATAATGTCATGACTGTACATGATGAGTGGAGTCTTCTTCCACCTGATGTTAGGCAGAATCTGAATTTTGATCAGTTCATGAGGCAAAAACGGGAGGTAGTGGGAAATAGGCAAGAGAGGAAGCCTCGTTTCCAACATAGAGATCTTGAGTTTGCCACAAGCTAGCTCACTCTACCTTATAATCATGGCAGCGGTGCAGTTACAGCTAGGTCCTGTTGACGTGTATTTTGTACACTATCAAACATAGAATAAAATACCCAAGGGTACCTTATCCTCTCTTGAGTAAAGCCTTTGAATGCTGAAGATATCGCGAAAAGGATCAATTAGGGTGACATCAAGGTTCTTCGTTGTAGGATCTATACGTGTGGATAAGCACCGGTGGTCGTTGTAAATGCTGTTTCTTCAAGGGGTCTTACGCACTTTGAAAGCTGGTCCGTGTTGCTCTCACTCGACTGTAGGAACAGGATTTTTCCTAATACTACAAATTCTTAAAAAAGATCAAAAGATAGGGGTTTCAAGAGATGAATTCTACTCTTATCCTAAGAATAACTCAATGTAGGATAGACTTGGTAAGATTCTACCAATTTCAGTATTGCCAAGGAATTACAACTTTACTGGAATTGATGCGATCTTCTAAGGTGATTAGTGATTTTCAAATCATCAAAGACTATAGATACTATCATAAAGAAACATATCAATATTTCAATAATGATTGAATGTTCAAGCAATCTCAATATCTCCAGTTGACCACACAAGGCATCCTTACAATCAGTAAGAAGCTAGTGGTTTGGATATGAATCTCACCAAAGATCAAGCACAACACTTGTCCTTCAAACTTAAATACTACTTTGACTGAGAATGATTCAAGAAGATAAACAACCATGAAGATAGCCACAAGTATTGCAATAAAACACCATAACTTCAATATTTTATTGATCTCAAAGCCAAATGGACAACAACTGTTCAAAATTCCTTCTTCATTACTCAATCTTGCTACACAATAACTTTCTCTCTTAGCTCTTCTAATCTCTCTTTCTAATATCTAATCATCTAACTTCTAATTTCTAATCTTCTAATCACAAAATGAAAATGAGTGAGGGTATATATAGCATCCTCAATTACAATGAACGGCCCAGATCAAAAGAAGATCAATGGCTGAGATTTTGACACCTAAACCCTAATTAGGGTTTGTTACAAAAAGTTCCCTTTTTAGATGAACATTATTAAATGCATAGCCAAATATTTAATTGGCACAAAAGTTGAGGAAACATAGACCAATGATAATTAAGATGCCACATCATCCTATAACAACCTTTCTTCTAGAACCTTGTTCCCTTTCCTATGCTCTTTCTTAGCATATCCAACGAATCTGGACACAATTCCTTCAATCTCAGCAATGGGAATATCAAGAAGATTCTTCATTCGTTCCTCCAAGTGAATGACCTGATCAAAAGCAGTGAGAAGAGCTGTTTCCCATTGAGGTTCAAGTTCTTTGATCTTCTCAATCAGGAGCATGGTAGTGAACATCAGGTCCCGTTGCTCATCTGTGATGACATTTTCCTCTTTGCAAAAGATGACCTTGACTCTCTCCTCCAACTCTTGGATGTCCGCATTTGTCTTAATCTCGATCCGCCTGCCAAGGATGGTACACAATACTTCAAACACCTTATCCTGAATTGGATGGATGACACCCTCAACTTGACTGCATTTGGTGCTGATGTCTTCAAAAAGAACCTCTTTCATCTGGAGCAGAGCTGACCACTGCAGGAGGTTATGAGTTCCTCCATCCATTATCTTTTCTTGTGCCAGGATTCGTCTTGGTGTTTGCCTTATTACTTGCAGGACAGGAATGATAACATCTCTAGTGTGAGCAAAAGCGGCTACAGTTATCAATAGATTATGGATAATCTCAAGGACCTGGATAGCTCGATGAATTGTCTTCATCATCCTTGTTGCAAACTCGACGGCTACCGTGTGGGATTTATCAATCCAAGAACTCATAAGCTGAACCAAGCTTTTGACCCTTTTTGCTTCGCCAACTGATTCAAGAGGAAGTGCTTGCACAGGAGATACTGCTGGATCCTGACGTCTCAAGGGCTGATTGAGATGACTAAAGTAGCCTCTCCAAGCACTGACCTCTCTCTCAAGCTTCCTATTCTTTTCTACTTCTTCCTTAAGTTTGTCCTTAAGTGCTTCAAATGAATCGGTTGCCTCATCCATTGCCTGTTTAGAAGTGAGTGGACCAAGCTCAAATGTTTCTAAGTCATACTCATCTGCAAGAATCTCACCTTCATACTTGTCCACCACTGGTGTAGCTATGTGCAATTTCTTGGATCCTGCTTCACCTCTTATCACCTTGGACATCTTGGTGGCCTTCTTCTTTTCCGTTACTTCTTGAGAATTTCCTATAAGACTTTCCAAATCAATTACATTTTCTTCTTCTTCAATCACAATCACCCTTGTCAGTCTCTCTTTCAGCCAATCCGGGATGGCGGATCTAGTCTCTCTAACTTGTATTTCTTTAGGCAGGGGTTCATCTTCTCGAAGAGGAGATGTCGCTTCATCATCATTTCTCTGATCTTCCTGCAGCTCATCAATTTGTGGAGATTGACTTGATGAATGCTGAGGTGTCTGTCCCTTCTCTGGTTTATCATTTTGTACCATGGATTCCATAGATTCATCAACCTCAGGTACTGTCTTCCCTTGACCTTTAGCTTGACTTGCCTTCTTTTCACGTCGAGAAGATGTGCTTGATGGGCGATCTCGATTGGCCTCCTGCTTCCTCTTGGAAGATTCTCTTTTCTCAGGTCTTTCTTTCCTCTTTGCGCCTCTAGGATGAGAAGTGTCCTCACTCACGTTTGCTTCTCCTTCTTCTAGTCTTGTCTCCAAAGTAAAAGTCATTGATACGTTCTGCTCTCTCAACTTCTGATGTTGTACATCCACCCATCTGCGAGTACATGATAAAACTGGAGCCATCAAAGCTCTCAAGTCCAAAACCTCAGGCTTGTTCCAATCTATCTTCACTCTTTTATCTTCTTTGTCATAGGATGACTGGAGGTATCTGCCATTGTCTTGGGCCTGATCGGCTACTCTGTAAACTTTGCATTTCCTGATGAAATCTAAAGGCAACCTGGAATGCATCTTTCTTTTAACTTCTAAATCACTTGAGAGATTCATCCAAAAGTCTTCCACCTGAAACTCATGTCCGTACTTCCTGGCAACTGTCTCCTCCATATAACCATAAGGATCAAAATTCTCCCGCGGGGCAAAGAAGGTGAATGAATACAAGGCTAATTCCTTCTCTGCATCCTCCGAAGCTTGAGTATTAGGACATACCTCAACTGAATTCCCTAATATGATAGGTATGGGAACTCCATTTCCATGCTTGTGTCTGGATACCTTTGCACAAGCTGCCAATTTTCTGGTTACCTCAAGTAGTACTATTCTGTCTGTCGGATATCTCGGCAACATGTAGGGAGGTGAAGGACACCCATGAACTCTGATGTATGTAAACTTTTGAAACTGGATGAACCATGCACCATACTTCTTCACAAGCTCTTGTGCATCCAGAGATAGTCGATTGTGAATCCCGCCTTGCAATATCCTAGTGATGTTCATCGTGAAGGTATCATTGACTAACTTGTAGTCACTTCTCGGTGGATGATGTAGATGAACATAAGAGTCACAAACTCTCACTTCTTCGGGTCCTCTTCCAATCACTCCTCTGTGAGGTAACCCTGCGTACTCGAAGCTCTTGATCAAGGCGTATATAACATATGAGCTCATATGGAATGATTTGGTAGGCCTTAGTCTTCTCAACTGCACATCGAGACTATTGCTAATAATTCTGGCCCAATGAAGCATTCCTTTTCCTTGGACTATCACTTGAATGAAGAAGAACATCCACTTTTCGAAGTAGAAGGCTTGAGGAGCCCCTGTAACTCGATTGAGAAAAGTTATCAAATCTCTATACTCCTCCTGGAAGTCGATCCTATGTGGTGTGTTGGGAATCTTGTTCAGGCGAGGATGACTTTTGAGCAACCAATTCTTGTTGATTAGATTCAGACAGGTGTCGGGATCATCTTCATACATTGACTTGGCTCCTTCTAAATTTTTGTAAATCATATCTTTATGCTCTGGAAGATGAAGAGCCTCACTTATAGCCTTCTCTGAAAGGTAAGCTAAGGTGTTCCCTTCCTTGGATATGATCGACCTTGATTGTGAGTCATAATGGTGGGCACACTCGATCATCAGCTCATGACACTTGACTGCTGGAGGGAAACCTGCTGCCTTGATGATGCCACTTTCAATTATCTTCTTCGCAACAGGTGATGGCTTGCCAATGTAGGGGACCTCTCGAAACTTCTTCACATGAAGTTTCCCAAGTTGGTATCTCCGATATTGCTCCATTTGGACACGATCCTGGTCTCCAATTCGTCGTTCTTCTTATCTTCTTTGATGAGAGCCGGGCGACTAGTAGATGCTCCTGCCTTTGGAGTCGCCATCTTGACACCTACACAACATTTCACGATTAGTAATATATCTTGAAGTGTAGAAATATAGACTTAAAAGGAAGATTTAAGATTTTAATTAGGAAACTTCATGATAAATCTTGAGTTATCATTTCCTAATTAACCATGCAATACTTAGATTTTTCCAAAACAAATGTCCAAAAATCAAATCTTCAACAAGGGTGTCAAGATGATTTCGCCATACCTCTTCTTGAGTATTAAACTCTAAGAAAAAAATAGATTTCGCTAGGCAAAGTGTAGATCAAAGCCTCCTCTTGAATGAATTGTGCCTCTTCTAGCTTGGAAAAGAATAAACTCCACTTGCTTCTAGCCTTCAACACTTGAAAGAAATTCGCTCCAAACCAGCTCTATTTCGCACCTCCAATTAGCTCTCCAATTTCGCACTTAAGGCAATGATTGAATGATTTGAAATGTGAAAAAACTCCTCCAATATATAGAGCACTCCCCTCTTTCTTCCTCTAGGCCGACTTGGCAAAAAGGAGGTTAAAAATAAATAAAATCTCAAAAGAAGGGGGCCGACTTGGCTAATAAAAACAAAATAAGGCCTTGAGCTCTTTATTTTTAATTTTAATTTAATAAAAATTAATTTTAAATGCCTCCAAAATAAATTTCGATTTTCTAAGGCTTAAAATTAATTTATTAAATGCCAAAATGCTTTTAATTTAATGTGAATTTAATTTTAATTTCCCAAATGCCTCAAAATTAGCAATTTTGGCGATCAAATGCAATTTGGAGAATATTAATTTTTAAAACAAGGCTTGATGAAACTCCATGATGATTTCGCCCTGGACCCTCTCTGAGGGTCAGGAGCGATTTTCTAATTTTAGCCTTGAATACTTTGCATCTTGACTTGAAAATCTCCTGGAGGGTAAATTGATATCCAGTTAATGCATTGCACTTTGAATTTTGACATTTTCATGAGGAAAATAGGTGGAAATGTCAATTTCGCTCTGGATCCTCTCTGAGGGTCAGGAGCGATTTTTCATTTTCTAGCTAAAATCCACCTCAACTTGATTGTTGACCCTTCAGTATCACTCCCAAAATCCATTTCCTTGCACTATAGAGTTAATTCATCAACAATTTTGGAGGAAATAATGTCCTTAAAGGCAATTTCGCCTTGGACCCTCAGCAAGGGTCAGGAGCGATTTTCTATTTTTTGCTCAAGATTAGCATTTTTCAATGTCCAAAACCTCTTCAAGACATTTCAACTAGGCCTTCTCACTGACTTGCAAACTTAGCTCTATCAAATTTTGGAGAAAAGGTGTGATTTTGAGGTTTTTCGCCCTGGACCCTGAGCAAGGGTCAGAAGTGATTTTTCATTTTTTGACTAAAAGATCTTCATTTCCTCATCAAAACACTTTCTCACCAAGCTAGATCTCGTTCAGGCCTCCAAAATAAGCAAGAAAATCATCCTTCCAAATTTTTTCGCCTTGGACCCTCACCAAGGGTCAGGAGCGATTTTTGCAAATTAGGCTTGATTCTCTATCATTTTTCATTGAAACTTCATTCGTCATTAGGCAACGTCCTTGCTTTAACCATTCCATCCAAATTTGCTTCGTTGTTATTAGGAAAAATGAGAATTTTCAACATTTTCGCTTTGGACCCTCTCTGAGGGTCAGGAGCAATTTTTCATTTTGTGACCAAAATCATCAAGTTTCAAAAGAAAAACATTATTCATCATGCTTTTGGAGGTCTCTTCGCCTTAGCCTATCCTTGCCTCAGGACAATTTTGAAGAAAACATGCAATTTTTGTGATTTTTGCCCTGGACCCTCAGCAAGGGTCAGGAGCGACTTTTTGGTTTTAGGCATATCTCTCCATCCTTTGGACTCCAAATTGCCTCTAAGGCATAAAACATCACATCCTCTTCCTATCCACACAAGATTTTGTCTCAATTCCACAAACAAAGGAGAGAATCATGAAAATTCGCTCTGGGCCCTTGGCAAGGGTCAGAAGCGATTTTTGTAATTGCCTTCTAAATCTTCATTCCCAACGATCTTTTTTCACTTCAAGGCAATTTAAACATCATTTCAAGCTCATGTCTAGGCTTGTCTTTTCTCAAACTTGGATGAAAAGATCCTATAGTAGGCTTTTCGCCCTAGGCCCTCTCTGAGGGTTAGGAGCGATTTTTGATTTTTGGCCTGATTGCCTCTTTTGTTGATCATCCAAATTATATTCAACGGGTAAAACATACTTTCCTTCATCCATTCCAATCATCAAAATCACTTTGATCTTGCAAGAATAATGCACATTTGAAAATTTCGCTCTGGGCCCTCTCTGAGGGTCAGGAGTGATTTTTACTACCTGGACCAAAATGCTTCACTTTTCATCATCTTCAATCAAGTCTGGATACTTTATCATGCTCATTTCATCCTCCACCATGCCTTTGATATCTCAAATCGATCAAATAAGGCTAAAAATGACCTCTATAAGATTTTTCGCCCTTGGCCCTCTCTGAGGGTCAGGAGTGATTTTCCTGTTTTCAACAAGGTCCTCCATCATTTTTAAGTCAAAACTTCTTCAGGTGGGTGGAGAAAGTCATTCATTTTCCATTCATGCTTAAAACTTGGTCTTTTTTCACTGCAAAATGAAGGAAATCAAAATTTTGCCCTGGGCCCTCTCTGAGGGTCAGGAGCGATTTTTTTCTTTAGCCTCCAAAAATCATCATTTTTCTTGCCTTCAAAACTTCAATCGCCTTTAGTGATGTTCAATGATCCTTCTGGGAGACCCTGCACAAAACACATTAGAAAAGTTAGTGACAAATATGACTTAAACAATATTATCGCCCTGGACCCTCAGCAAGGGCCAGGAGCGATTTTACCCTTTTAGGCCAAACTGCTTCAAATTTAAGTCTCAAACCACTTCACAAGGCAAAGTCAGGTCATTTTCAAGGCCAGGAACCAGTTAGCATGTCCATCAAAAACAAGAAATTGCATTCAGGATAAAATTTGCCCTGGGCCCTCAGCAAGGGTCAGGAGCGATTTCTCTATTTCAGGCATCATCTCACTTTCAAAAAGTTGATCAAAACTTACCCAGACAAGAACACACAATTTTTCCTTCAAAAAGCTAACACTTAGTCAAAATTGGGTTTTAACCTAAAAACCTTTATTAGACCTAACCTGAGACCTTTTTGACTCCCCTGAAAGGCTTACCTTATTTCAATCATCTCAATTCCTCGGGAGGACACTTAACAATTCTTCAAAATTTAGCTGGACTTAGCTTGAATGATGCCCAAAAGAAACCCCTAAGGTTTAGCCCTAGCCCAGACAGACAACTCACTTACTCAAAACCCTAAAATAGAGAGAAGAACAAGCAGAGGGAAAGCAAGAAACAAAGCAAAAAGAGGGCCATTCTAATGGGGCAATGTGTGAAATGGTCACAACAGGTCCTAGATCCATAAACTGGATACATACTTCACACTTAGACCCATGATTGAAAGGGATGCAATTAAGTTTGCAACCTTACATTTGGACGGTACTGCACATGAGTGGTGGCATAATGGAATCATCAATCTCCAACATGATGAGATTAGCACCTATCAGGAGTTTGCTAATTTGTTAGTGGAGAGGTTTGATAAGAAAGATCCAGAGTCTTACTTCCGTGAGTTAGCATAGCTGAAACAAACAGGGAACTTTGTAATGTCCCCATCCTAGTCAGGGACTTGGTATTGGGGAGTTAGCTTATTTTTGGACCCTTGTAGGCTAACAAAGTATGGATAAAGGGGTCAGTAATGCAGTATCTTGAGGAGTGGTCTGTATATATGTTCTAGTTCAGTGTTGAGTTCAGTTCTGGTCTTCGTTTCATCAGTTTCTGACACTTTATGAGGATTTCCTATTTTTTAGGGAAAAATTGCTAAAAATAGACATGGTCCTATTTTCATTGGCATGGCGAACTGCGACCCTAGCTTCTGACAGATTCAGTTTCCGAGCAATAATGAGAGAGAGATGAATTTTTTAGTGGTTCCACAGGCAATTAATATTTTAATGAAATATTAATATAAAATCATAAAGTGCATCACTTAAATTTATTTAAGTGAAGATTTATTATCTCCTAAGCTAGGTGTGGCTTTTAGGGTTAAGTTGGGAACCCTAAAAGCAAGTTATTATTTTTAAATCCCTAATTGCCAAAAATCGCACCTTTTGGGTATTTAGGCAGCCAAGATGGAAATTAAACCTCATTCTTGATATTGAGCATTTGACATTTTCTCTTGAGCACTTGGCTATGGCGGCTAGGGTTTGGACCAGTTTTGGAGAGCGTGCATTCTTCAGAATTCAGTAGCTTTGAGATTGTGAAGATCAATTGAATTGTTGCAGCTTGGTTGGCTTCATTTAGAAGTCAAATTGAATTGAATTGGGGCAGATTTGGCTTCTTACAAGGCAGATTTGTTGTAGGGTTTTCCTATTTACTGTTTTGGTGTTGATTCTTCTGTGGTTTGGAGGCTTCTTTTCCCAAACACACAACTTGCTCATTTATTGGCACCATCTTTCACTGTTTGGGTGTCCTAGTATTTAAATAAGAGCAGATTTGAATTGTTTCAGAATAAAAATCAGAACTTTGTAAGTTGCTGATTTATTCTTTCTTTTCAATAAATTGGCTAAGGACCTACGGGCATGCTTCTAAATTCTCCAATTCATTGTTTCAGTTGATTAAATTCATGTATTGTTCAATATGTGTTGCAAATTAAAGAAACCCTCTTCTCTAACTTCTGTCTATTTCTGAAAGACAATCTTAATAATTAAAAATTACAAAGAAGATCTACAAATTACATCAGGTTGAAAAGTTGAATCAGCAAGGGTTCATCACAAACTTGGAGGTGTATGTTTCAGAGTTTTTGAAATTGTCATGCATGGTAAATAACATGTCAAATCAACAGTTAGTAGTCTTGTTTATAGAGGGACTCATGGAGCCTTTGAGAGGTTGGGTCAAAGCATTTGATCCCCCAACACTTCTACTCGCCATTAGAAAGGCACGAAGTATGGATGTGACAGCCACACAAAATAAATTTGGGTCAAAAGGATCAACGTCTTTCAAAGATAATAAGAATTACAGCAAAGGGAAGGAAAAATCAGACTTTAGAAATGATTACAAAGGGAAGACGACAACTCCCTCCTTAGATCGTGAGACACTTAATGATTTGAGGCAGAAAAAACTATGTTTTTATTGCAAAGGTCCGTATGATTCCAACCATGACTGTCCTTTGAGGCCTAAGGGTAGGGCAAACAGAGTAATGTGGGCATATTATGAAGATTCAGAATCTGATCAAGAAGGTCAGCCTGCTGGTTATGATGATTTAGAGGCTGAAAATGACATATAGGGTCCTCCGAGACTTGACAAGATGGATGTAGAAGGTGAGGAACACCTTAAGGAGGCACTTCTCACAAGTATTCAGCAGGAAGGATCATTCAGAATGAGAGGAGTACTTGCTGGTCAGAAAGTTATTACTCTACTAGATACTGGAGCCACACATAACTTTATTGATGCCAGGTTAGTTGAGAAGAGAGGAATCCAAATAGAGGAGTTTGAGGGCATCCGTGTGAGGGTGGCAAATGGTTACACTTTAAAGTGTAACAGGATGATTACACAACTCCCATTGTGTGTAAACAATTACGAGTTCAAAACTGATTTCTATGTGGTTCAAATGGGTGATACAGATTTGGTCCTTGGTATGAGGTGGTTGCATGAGCTAGGCAAATTTACACTTGATTTGTAGGAGATGGAGATGTCTTTCACTGTTGATGGAAAGACACATGTGCTGAAAGCTATTAAGGACAACAACTTTAGGATGATTACACTCAGATGGATGGAGAGGCTTGTACGCCATGATCAGATTGAGTGGGCAGTAGAGTGTATGATTATGCCTATACAACAGGATGCTCAAAAAGTTGAATATCATCCTGACATTCAAATACTGAGAACCAAACATAACAAGGTTTTCAGTGACATACCATCAGGAAGGCCACCAAATAGGGGTTTTGAGCATATCATTGAGCTAGAGGAGGGTGCGAAGCCAGTGATCATTACTCCATACAGACATCCGAAGCGCCTGAAAGATGAAATAGAGAAAACCATACAGGAGCTTCTAGCTATGGGACATATTTGGCCTAGTAAGTCCCCCTTTGCTTCTTCAGTTGTTTTGGTGAAGAAGAAGGATGGCACATTGCAGATGTGTATTGATTACAAGGTTCTTAATAAGCGGACGATCAAAAACAGATATCCCATTCCGCCTATTGATGAGCTCATAGATGAGTTACATGGTGCCTGTTATTTTTCAAAGATTGATTTGAGATCAGGCTATCACCAAAT
The DNA here is from genome assembly GCF_030272615.1 of Cryptomeria japonica. Lineage (NCBI taxonomy): Eukaryota > Viridiplantae > Streptophyta > Pinopsida > Cupressales > Cupressaceae > Cryptomeria > Cryptomeria japonica. The sequence continues at coordinate 63,901,616 of NC_081407.1, read as the reverse complement.
TAGTGTCCGTGAGCAAGATATTGAGAAGACTTCTTTTCGTTGTCATTATGGACATTTTGAGTTTGTGGTTATGCCAGTTGGGCTAACCAATGCACCTGCTACTTTCCAGTCCACAATGAACAAAGTCTTCAGACATCAGTTGAGGAAATTAGTATTGGTGTTCTTTGATGGGATACTGGTTTACAGTCGTACTTGGGAGGAGCACCTCAGTCACTTAGATACAGTTTTGAGTATTCTGGGTAGGGAGCCCTTGTATGCCAAGGAATCCATATGTGACCTTGGAATGACTGAGTTATTGTACTTGGGCCATATTATCAGTGCAGAGGGAGTGCAGATGGATCTAGAGAAGATCTGTGCTATTGTAGACTGGCCTACCCCAGTGAACCTTACTCAGTTGCGTGGGTTCTTGGGCCTATGTGGTTTCTATCGCCGTTTTGTTAACGGTTATTCACGCCATGCAGCACCTTTGACAGACTTGATGAAGAAGGGTGCCTTCTTATGGACTCCTGAGGCCCAAGAGTGTTTTGATAGGTTCAAAGAGCTCATGACTTCATGTCCAGTACTTGCTACACCTGACTTCTTGAAGTCATTTGAGTTACAATGTGATGCCTCTGGTGAGGGCATTGGTGCGGTGCTTATGCAGGACAAACACCCTATTGCATATGAGAGTAGGAAACTTCGTGGACCTGAGAGGAGTTACAACATTTATGATAAGGAAATGTTGGTCATAATGCATGCATTGGCCAAGTTTAGACAGTATTTAGTGGGTAGCAAGTTCTGCATTAAGACTGACCACAATAGTTTGAGACATTTCCTTGGGCAGCGTGACTTAAATGACAGGCAACAAAAGTGGGTCAGCAAACTTCAGGCTTATAACTTTGATATTTCCTATATCAAAGGCACACATAATGTAGTTGCAAATGCCTTGTCACGTCGTCCCCACCTGAGTTGTATGGTCCAGATAACAGAGGATTGGCAGCATATTATATTCGCAAAGTATGCCAAAGATAGCTGGGCTGCAGGTTTGATAGAGGGATCAGTAGTGGACAGCAGGTATACAGTTGTAAATGACTTGATCATTTATAAAGGCAGAGTATACTTGATCCCTGGATCAGAGTTGAGGAGTAGGGTACTGCGGTTTTTTCATGATGAACCAATGGCAGGACATCCTGGGTTTTTCAAAACCTACAGACAGGTTCGTGAGCGCTTCACATGGAAAGGGCTCAAGGCGGATGTTCTACAGTATGTTAGAGAGTGCCCTGTTTGTCAGTAGAATAAATAGCAGCTAACATACCCTGCTAGTTTACTTCAGCCACTTCCAATTCCTGACAGGAAGTGGGAATGTCTATCTATGGATTTCATCACAGGGTTGCCGAGAGCATAGGGACGTGATTGCATATTTGTGGTTGTGGATCGTTTGACGAAGTATGCCCACTTCTATCCGATTACCACCACTTATTCAGCTATTCAGGTAGCAGAGTTGTTCTTCAGAGAGGTATTCAGATTACATGGCTTGCCTCAGACTATTGTCAGTGATAGGGATACTCAGTTTTTGAGCCACTTTTGGCAGGTGCTTTTCCCACTTTGTGGGATAGAGCTTACATCGAGCACCAGTTACCACCCTCAAACTGATGGTCAGAAGTTAATAAATGGGTGGAGGGATACCTTAGGAACTATATTTCAGGGCAGCAAAAGGCGTGGGTGAAGTGGATTTACCTCTGTGAGTATTGTTACAATACCACTCACCACATGTCCATTCAGATGACACCATTTACAACACTGTACGAGTATGAGCCTCCTAGTTTCATTGACTTATTGCTGAGTGACAGTAGGGTGCCTAGTGCGAGAGTCATGCTACAGGAGAGCCAGGACATTGTGAAGACTCTTAAGGAGAATATAGCCAAGGCACAGAATCAGCAAAAGCAATATGCTGATCAGAAGAGGACATAGAGGTCATTTGAGGTAGGAGACATGGTGTATTTGATGTTGCAGCCATATCGACAGTCTACTCTCAGGAGGAGTGGAGAATAGAAGCTCAAGCCACAAAATTATGGCCCTTTCAGAGTGACCAGGGGTATAGGTGAGGTGGCTTATGAGTTGGATTTACTGGCAGATATCGTAGTACACAATGTGTTTCACGTGTCACGTCTCAAAAAGGCGTTGGGACACCGTATTGTTCCTTCTATAGTTTTACCACCCCTGGATGATGAGGGGAAGTTTATACTTGTACCTGAGGCTATCATTGAGTTCAGGGAGAGGAATTTCAGGAGATGTACTATCACAGAGTACTTGGTGAAATGGAAGGATTTGCCGATAGAGGATGCTACTTGGGAGAGCGAGGAGATTTTATAGCATCCGGAGTTGAGATTGCTTGAGGACAAGCAATTTCAGGAGGGGTGGACTGTGATGTCCCCTTCTAGTTGACATCTGTCAGCTGAGTAGATTAGCCTATCACTGACCCTCGTAGGCTGATGAGGTTGGTTAGAGGGTCTCCCGGAGATTGATTCTTCATCTTCAGAGTGAGCATTACAAGACTGGCTTTCATTTGAGGTCTCCAGGACTCCGTTTGAGACACTTTCTATTTTTAGCAGTCCTGCTATTTTTAGCCAGTGGGTTGGGCAGTGGCAGAGTATGGCTTGGCAGTCTCCAGTTTTGACGGCAGGCAATTCTGATGGATACTTAGAGAGATATTAATATTTAATTACTTTAATTAAATACTAAATGGTAAACTTTAATGTTTTAATATTTTAAAGTCACTTTAAGTTATAACTTAAGTGAGGGTCTATTTCTCATCGGATGGGGCCACTTTTATATTAAACTGAAAAGAGATTTATTTTTGAAGCTTCAATAGTCAAAAATAAATATTAAAAGTTAACACATCATGTAATGCCAAATCGTACTTGTCTTGGGAACAACGCCAAACCCTAAAGGGAAGAGATAAAATAAGTTTTTAGGTCTTCTTTTCATTATGTGAAGATTTGATATTGAGTTTTCTCTGAGGAGGCTTTGGCTTGAGAGTTTCAACAGGGGTTTCTTCCTGTAGATGATTTGAGAGTATCGGTACAGGGAAACGGTGGATTTATGTGCAACAACATTAGAGGCTGTGAAATATCAGTTGATTTTGCTTTCAGTTGGTTTTATCCAGGAACCAAGATTGGGCAGATTAGAAAGGGTTTTATTCATTTTATGCAAAGGATTGATTGCAGCCACAAAATTAGAACAGAGGCAGAAATAAGTGTTATTACAGCTGGAGTTTTTGTGCAAGTACAGCCTGCAGACCTGCCGTACCTTTCTTCCTTGAAAGGGTACGATTTTGTTGAAGGAGGAGTCTAAAAATTCTGAAATAAATCCTAAAGGAGACGCCTAGCTGGTAGCTTCAGTTTGAGCTGCTAAACTCACCATTCCGGGTAGTTTGGACTGATAAATAATTTTGTTGTCATTATTTACTGCTGTACAGCAGCAAGGACAAATAAGGGGTTTCATAAATTTGAGGTATTTGACAATAAATCTTTCTGGTCTTGTCTGATTTCTTTATTAAAGGTGTTTATGCAAATTGGCTGTAATAAGGGTTTGATAATCCTGATTTTTAGTTCAATTTATTTCCAGCTCTTTCCAATGTTGCTTTTTGCATACTATTTGTTCAAAACTAGCCTTGTTGTTAGAAATTGCAAAATACAAAACATAAAACGCATCAGGTTCAACTAAACCTCCGTTGTTTGAGTTGAGAACCCTTGGTAGGTTCTTACAACAAACCTTTAGCAGCAGAATTAAAACAAACACACTCAGGGATTGAAGAAAATGATGAACTATTGTGGGTGAAAGGGGCAGATTAAAATTACTGTCTTTTGACATTGCACAAGTTTGAACCTATTTTTTATTTTTTTCACTTGTTTAGCATGATTATTGCTATAGAGGATTCATTGCAGTGACACAACTACATGTTGATTTTGAGTTATCCATACACTTTCAAATTTTTGCATTTATCATATGTTAATCTGTGATATGAAGTTAATTTTTTAATGCACAATTATGTTTGCAGGACTCGTATTCTTCGCCACAATGCAGTGAAGTTACGTTTGAATATTCGCCCTGATGGGTATGTCCCACTTGATCAATTACTGAAGTTGAGAGAAAAATCCTTTGCTGGTATTCCCTTGTGTTCACACACTATCGATGATGTACATGAGGTAATTGAATTATTTATATGGTAAATATTTCACTTTCAAATTTCAAGTAAATCTGAACCTCTCTTCAGTTATGAGAGATGCAGCGGTTTTTCTTTTAGTAAGTGAATATTTTGATGAAAAATTGCCTGCTGACCAAAGTTCTATTCTTAAGGTATTTATGGTGGATTATTTTATTTCTTGCATTTAGTTATTTACCTTGTTGCATTTTATGCACCTAGGATAAACTTAGTCTAGTTATCTACTTAGATAGGTTGTTTTTACTTTGTTAAGCTAACAATGGCATGTCTACCTTGATTTAAGGTCGCCAATTGCCACAACTACCTCACCAATCTCTAATTAATGGCAATTAAGTGCTACCTCTCTCTCATCAAGGGCACTTCTATCTTAGTTGATTGAGTGAACTGGTCTTCTAATTGTGAGTGTATATATAACCTCTTGGACATGTGTCATCTTCACTAATGCATCCGAGAGGTCTATTTATTTGTACTTAATCCATTCATTTGGTGGTTGAGCTTATTATTGTAATCCTCTAGTTTGGAATAGAAATTCAGATTGCATGTTGCCACCCTGTCTGTGGTTTTTACTATTCTAACTTGCCAAGTTGCTGGTCTTGGAATTGGTTAGGGTTTGGGTTTGGGTTTGGGGGTTCGGTCAAAAAACATTTGGTGGTTGGGTTTTCCGGTTCCCATACAAAAACATATAAAATCAGAAATGTGAGCATATTTGCTGCAGTAATCAAGTCAAAAATACACCTCACATAGAATTATATATTGTATAATAAACAAAATCCCCCATAAAAAAAATAAAAATTACTATGTCAGCTAGTCAAACTCAAATGTCATGATATATATTATATATTAAAATTAAAAAATAATAATGTCAATTGTGTTTACTGTTATATCTGATAAATTAAATACATGAATTAATAATAAAGATGACAATGCATGCTAGATATAGGAGTAAAATATATATATTTTTTGCACATGAAGCCGTTACAAAAGAAGACAAGAGATGATTAGCTAGGGATCAGAGTCAATCCGCCTAGATCATATTACTTTCCTTGATGATACACTATATTTTAATGACTGACGGTTGCCAAGAGGAATACAACTGTCAACCAACACTTACAAGTTACAACTACCCGATGCTTATAACTACGCAAAGCCAACAATTGATATAGTCATATAACCAATATTGTAATGTCCCCACTTCTTGAGTGATCTACTAGAATGGAGATTCACTTGTCATTCATCTCCATAGGTGAATTTAGTGGCTGGAGATGAGTTGCTTATCAAAGGAAGTTCTATACTTAGTCATTTTTTATGACTTTGGTAAGTTAATAAAATAACTTTATAATTTAAAGTTATAAAAGTTACTTTTTTCTAAAATTAGAAAAAGTAAATAAGTTATAAGAAGTTATTAAACAACTTTATATTTTCACCAAGGCACATTTTCCAAAGTTGTTTATTAACCAAAAGTGGCCCCACTTTAATGACTTAACAAACCTCATGGCTGATCAAACTTATTAGAGGAATGGAGATTCTAAAGGAATCTTTGAAAGATGCCAAAAGAGGTCGAATTAGGGTTGAGGATGAATATAGGTGTTGGGAGATGTTTGGAGATTCATTATGTTCATTCTATTTTGTGAAATTATCCATCTTTAGCAGGTCTGCACGGTTTGCAGAGGTCTGAGATCAGATTGGGGGCGGCAATCTCCAATTTGCAGGTGTTAGGATGGAAACCCATACACCTCTAGCTGGGCGGCATCAATTGGAGCCTCATAATTGGCCATTCAGGGTCATAATTCAGGGGTTTATTGCTTGTGACAGGGGTATATTGGCATTAATAACAGATCTGATCCATTTAAAGGGTTATTACAGCAGAATAATTGCATTTATGGCAGCCGTACCTCTCTAGGTAGCTGGCCGTACCACCCAAGGAAGCCTCTAGCTTCTATTAAATAAACTGAGGGGTTTTGACTCCTCCATTTGTGTGTGAATTCATTGTTGGGGTATAAATAAGTGATCATAGTTGGTTTGGTGTGAAGGAAATATCAGATTTGGGCAGCACCAGCAAATCATTGAGGAAAAGAGACATAATTTGGGGATCTTGCCTGACAAGAATTTGGAATTTCAACTGGGTCTGAATAATTCTTCAATATTAGTTTTTGGTAATTACCCTAGAGTTAAATAAAGTCATTTGCAGCCATTAGTAGCAGCTGGAGGTGCTTGGTTTAATCACTGCTTCATACCAGGCTCAAATTCCACCCTCAAACCCTAGTGTTGGACTCCTGGTAGGCCTTGAACGGTTTAATTTTATCAAGAATCCTCTTTATTATTTATTTGTACTTGCTGTAATTAATAATCAGAAGTCTGGAAACTATTATCAGTTTTATATTTATTGTATTGCATTTATTATTTTCCATGTATTGTCAAAAATCCAAAAAACTACAAAAAAATTGAAAATACAATAAACTTCCAAAAACACTTTTCGCTGGTCAAAGAATTTGAATTTGTAAACAATCAGCAATTTGGATAAGAATTCTAGTCAGGGATATTTCAAATATTATTGAAACAATAATAGACATTATACATTGACTACATCATCACCCCAAGAGAAGAAGTCGTCTTCCAAACAACAAGTAAACATCAAGTAACATGAGGGGAGACTAATTTCCATAGTGTAGACAATGACTTGTACCCTGCAAACTCAATTTTGGATTGTGCTTGAAAAATCAAATGAGTGCGATGGGAGTTTAGGGCAACACCCCTAGAAGGTTCAAGGGGCAATGCCCCTTGCAAGGGTCTAGTGGTAGTGCCCCCAGTGGGGTCGAGGGTAGCACCCTTGCTGCATTCCCTTTCATGATACAATGCAGGATCGAGGGGTGAAGCCCCTGTTGCCAGCCCAAATTAAGAGCTTCAGAGACACACAGATTGTCATGGCGCACATCATTTTCGTGATTTTTAAAGAGGTAAAAAGTAGTGTTGACAAAGCCTAAAACTAGAGATTTTGGAGTGCTTAGCCAACAAAGATTGACCAAAGAAGGAAGGTTGCTGCAGATTTGAGTTGATGTCTACTGTGTAATGAACCGTAGTGCTAGTTGTATGTGGGAAGGGTGTGCTACTCTCTAGATGAAATTCTTGATTTGGTCGTACCATTGGATGCTGAAATGAAAGGGTGCTAGTATTGTTGTTGTGTGGATGAACACTTGCCATGCTGTGCATATGGAAGGTACAAATGATGCCGTACACACAATTGATGTTGTACTTTGCTGAATAAATAGGGATGATCAATGCTTGGAGAGGCTTGTACACCACAAGATTGTTGTATGGTATAACCAAGATAGGGTCATATGCTGGAATTTGCCATACAATGAAGACAAATACTTGTACGATTAATTTGTAGGGATCTTGTATGATGTAGAATGGCACTGATGAGATTGAAGGTGGGCACATGGTGCAACTGAGAATGTGTTTGTTAAAATCAGGGAGCAATACAGATGAAGGGATGTTAGGTCCTACGTTGAGTATAATCTGCTATAATTTGTATGTTGTGAGCCTCATCAAGAGAGTCATACGTTGAAGGAAAAACAAGATCGTACAATGATAGTTGTGCAAACAATGTCGTATGGCGTGTTGGAGGTGATGGGGTCTGCAAACTAAAGGTTGTAAAACTAGTCAACTTCGTACTTTATCATGAGCATGTTGTCGTAGCAAGGGTTGTACGATGTGATCATGGAGCTGTGCAAAAAGTGTTAAAGGCCACACACAATAATATTGTGTGATTGTTATACAATGTTGTACGATGGAAGTAGTATGCCAAGAGAATTGGTTTCCGTACGTTGAGGGTTGATTGATGAAATGGAGATTGCATCTTACAATTTTTCCAATGCCTTGCTCTGGGGAGTGTGAGAAATAAATAATTATTTTTTGTTTGCATTCTCCCTTTTATAATTCCCTCTATTTATGCTAGCCAAACTTTTATAATTTCAAAAAGTAATATTTTTGTTTTGCTCACTTCTTCCTTTGATGTTTTTGGCTTTTAATTTTCTCCTTGCCATAAACTTCCTTATTTTTTCTTTGCACTTTATTGTTTTTTTTAACTTGGGCACCTTAATATTTGTTCTCCTTGGTACTTTAATAATTTTCTCTTTAATATTTTCTAATTCCAGTATTTTAATGACCTTTTGCTTTTTTCTCTACTCTCCAAACTTTTTTCCCTTTAATTTGATTTTTCTTGGCTGTAGTATTTTAATTGCTCCATTTTAAAAATTTTCTTATTGGCTAGCTCTCCTTTAAAGTTTTTAATTATTTCAACTCCATTATTGTTTTCTTTTTCTTTCTATTTTCCATCCCTCTTAATTTTCTCTTTCTTTTTTGTAAATATTCAATGAAGTTGATTTCCCTTGACAAATATTTGTACGCTCCACATTAAATATTTTCTCTTCATATTGTCAAATTTGTCATCTATAATTTTACATGCTTTCATTGGTATCTCTTCACCGAGGGTTGTAGCTTCACAAAAATTGCATGATGAAAATACCTCAGAGTCCTCCATTTGTTAGTGAAATAGACCACAAAGAGAATTTGTTTCATCCTTCGAGCATGATTTGTTTCATTCTTCTCCAGAGAATGAATTGGATGAATTAGAGGAAGTTGCTTCCTCACTAACGGCTTGACCCTTGTTTTCAATGGAGATTGTATTCTTTTCCCAATAGTGGTCAGCTTTGGCTACTACCAACCATCCTCTCTCGAGTAATGCATCATACACTTTCTTGTGCAATGGGATGACCATAAAATTCAGGAGGAACTGTTGGGTCCCAATCGTCACTTTTTGTGTCATTAGTGTCCCCAACGACTTGATTCCATGTTGGTCGGCATCTACCAAGTGAAATGTTGGTGGCCAGAGGGTTGGTTTCTTGAGGCACTTTTAGGTGTCTTTTGGCATTACATTTACCCTTGAGTCTCCATCGATGATGCTATTGTGAGTTTCTTTCCCATGTTTTCCATTTGTATGATTGTTGACTTCTTCTTGATGTTCATTGTCAGCAGCATTGGGTCAATGACTTGTTCGCCCTCGGGTGGCAACTCTACTATCATTTCTCTAATTGGGTCTTCTTGTCATCGACTTTGGTTGTCACCAACCATGTTGGTAATTGCCACTCTCAGTTGCAGCATGGTTTGAAGAAGGTTTGTCACCTTGATTGGTACAGTTGTCTATAGCACCTGTCGTAATATGTTCTTCTTTGGATTTGACTTTAATGATGTTCTTGCAATTCGGTTGGAGGTTTTTCGTTCCTTTGCCATTGCTCATTTTACATTTGCTTTGGCTTCTTAGAGTCATTCCTTCTCCATACGAGGGTTTTTGTAATGTCCCCTTCTCACTGATGACCTTCCAGTGGTCAATTAGCCTATTCCTGAGACCCGTAGGCTAGGTGGAATGAAGAATGAGGGTCCAGCATTGATGAAACGAGGACTTACTATTTTTAGTAAGTCAGGGAATGGCCATTCTGGTGTTACTGCCCTACTGAGCTCTCCATGTTTTGCCTCTGGACGCGATGATCATGCTTTTCTGAGCATTAGTCCTTGACTTACTATTTTTAGTAAGTGGCTGTGTGGCACAATTCTATTTTTGGCAGTAGACAGGGTTCTGATTTTGCAGCAGTTCTGTGGTCGTTCGGGCTCAGTTTCATCCTGGTTGTGATAATAATCAGTACGGGAGTCATTGGCGACATAATTAAATATTATTTTCCTTATCCTAAGGTTTAATATTTAGTTAATCTGATTCTGCTATTGATTTATTATACTTGGGATTAATGTCCATATTTTTCCTAAGTATTTGGCGAGCTTCATGTTTATTAAGGAGATGTCGAAATATTTGAAAGAAATATTATTTTGTGACTTATCTCTAAATATTTGCCAAAGTATATCGTGGGTCCATGCCTTGGGCATGGGATTTGACTTATGGGAAATAGCGCCACTCTTGGGGGTCCACATGTAGTCGAATGAAATGCAAATGCAAGGCGTTGAATTTGGAGGAATTGCATTTGGATTTGTGGAGTGAAGTTATAAATATGAGACTTGGGCTCCCATTTGCAGCATCTTTGAAAATTGCATCGTTATGCTGCCGGTTTGGCTACTGAAAATCTGAGCTTCTAAGTATGGCTTCCTAGCTAAGTCTCAGTTTCGTACTTGCAAGATAGTACCTAGCTGTGTTCTTGTATTCCCATTGCTGATTGGTGAATGAGTTGCAAATTGTGGAGTGTTCTATGCTGGATTTGAGTGTTTCTGGTAGCTGGTCGTGGGACTGCTGAAAGTATATTTTGCTCACACCTCTTAACCAGGCGACTCCATCATTTTGAGCACCGGCTCATCCTTCCTTGCCATGGCGATACAATGTGTGAGTTTTTAGCAGTTTTAAATAAGCAATGAATTTACTAGATAAAATCGAACTTCCTAGGCATAGCGTGGGTTTTTGCACTTGCATTGGGATGTGTGCCAAATGAATAGTGGGTTGTTTGGGTTGTAGTTTGGATTGGATGCTGTTGTTAGTGTTATATTGTGGGATTGGGATTGATTTGAGTTGATTCAGGTGAAAAATGAGGGAGTTATGAGCATTTTGGTGTTTCCATAGGTTGCTGAATTGTACTTTCAGCCTGCAGATTAGTTGTAACAGAAAATTATATTCTTGTTGTAGAAATCTTCACTTACTCTTCTCATCTCATCTCTATTTTGTAAGGTTGTTTCAGTAGTACTGATCATCCCTTCTTGCTGCTCTTAATTGTAATCCCCACTACATAAGTGGAAGAGGCTGGCTTGCCACTTTCTAAGTTTTTTAATTCAGTTTTTGTACTCAGTCCTCCCACTGAATAAGTGATCGAGTGATAAGTTCAATACAATGGTCCTCCCGCTGAAATATGCGGTAGAGTGATAGCTTAATGTAATGTCCTCCTGTTGAAATACACGGTAGAGTGATTGAGTTTCAGTTTTTGTCATGTTTTCCTTGGCTGGTTTACTGCCAAGAGTTTGGTTTCTATCCTGTTGGATAAGCAGAAGGGGCTGGCTTGCTGCCCAGGCATTGTAATTTTCAGTTTGTTTTATGGTGCTAACGATCCCCAGAACACTGTATGCTCTCACCCTCCCAGCTTGGGCTCTCGGTGAACAAAAGGTGGAAGGGTTCCCTTTCAGCAGTTTGGATTATTTCTCTAACCTTAACGGGTTGTTGTGTTTACTTGTAACTCTTACTTTTAAAAAAACAAAAAAAAAATTACTGGGATATTACAAGTGTATCAGAGTTGGTTTTCCTGCCAGCCTGTGAGAGTCAGTGGGTTCAAAAGTATCCATGAGTGACAGAGATGTCAGATACTACAATAGAGAGCAGAAGAGATAGCAGTTTCAGGTTCCGATAGTGTCGGAAGAGGACACTTTCTTAGAAGTGCTGAGAAACAGAGGAAAGGATTTAGATACTTCAGATTCAGTGGATTCAATGGCCGATAAGACCACAGACCCGAATGAAGCACTTGATAAGAAGGCAGATAGGCAATTTGCTGCCATGATGGACATGATGTCCCTATTGCTGGCCAAGCTTAACCAGAATGTTGTTGGGACCCCTAATCAACTGAACAATGGTCCGGAAGCTAGCACTTCCAACGCTCCTGTGGGCAATAGGAACAGGAGTAACAATGGAGGTTCAGCCCCAAGGCCTTTACAACTTGTCTTTTTGCCAAAAGAAGTACAACAAGCTGAAACAGAGATACCCACAGCTGATGAGATAAGAGACAACTACATGGAGTATGCTTCCCTTCCCGGTGAGATCCGAGATATCCTAACTCTGGATCAATTCATGAATCAGAAAATGAAAAGAGGAAGGAGGAACGACTACAAGTCTGTTGCTCCAAGAGATTTCTAGCAAGCTCTTGGAAGAGTGACCTTAGCACACTTCGATGGAAGCGCTAAGAGTATAGCTAGAGCATGGGTACAAAAGTTGGACAATTACTTTTCCTTGAGACCGATGCCGGAGGAGGATGCCATCAAGTTTGCTACCTTGCACTTGGATGGAGTGGCCCACGAATGGTGGTACCATGGGTTGGTCACCCTTGGTCACAACTTAGTCACCACCTACGCTGATTTCACCAACAAGCTAATTGAGAGATTTGACACCAGGGATCCAGAGGTGAAGTTTAGAGAACTTGCACAACTTAGGCAGCAA